>NC_090274.1:130652772-130953227 GCF_040414725.1 Anabrus simplex
CAGCACATCTGATTACTTGCGTTCTCGCCTCTCAAAAGTAATTAGCTTAGCATGGATGATTGTGGCTGACTGAAGACAGACTATGGAGGTCGTGTGTGTTGCGAGCTGGAGTGAGGGGAAATTAGGGGAAGGTTGGAATCAATAGGCGGGGAGCAATCATGTGGAAGCTTGTTTGAATGTTTGTCGAAATAGGAACTGTTAAGCAATGCCTCAAAAGTTACGTTCGTAGTTTCAGAAATCTCATTCAAATTAAGAATGCGGTTGCGTTTTTGATCTATGTTGATATAAATGTTTTCTAAAACGTTGAGTAAACTGTCCTTATTATGAAAATAAAGAATTTTTAGGTCCTGTTCTATGGAAGTGAAGAAATGATTGGACTCTGTCATATGAGTGCTCATGGAGGAGTATCTTCTATGTTTAGCGGTGTTGACATGTTCCTTATATCTGATCAAAAAGCCTCTCCCGGTTTGTCCAATATAGCTCGCGGAACATTGATTGCAATTCAACTTATATACACCTGATTTATTGTATTTGTTCATAGTGTTGTTGATTTTATGATGGTTGTAAAAGAGATTAATGTTATTGTCAACTGTTTTAAAGGCAATTTTGAAAAACAGACAACTATGCCTCTTTCACCTATACCAATAATAAGATTTACGAAATCGCCAACATTTTTAAGAAGCATAAGGTCAATTTTAATGACAAGAGTTCTTATAATGTACCAATACAAAGTATATCAGCCATAGAACATTCTCGATGATCACCTAATACAACTTAATCAACACAAGAACTACGAGAGGATTGAAGAATGAATACTACGCAACAAAATTTTAATAGACGTTTTTAAAATATACTAAGTTTTAATGTGTTCAATGTGCTATATTTTTTAGTGTCTTATGATGTGGCCTATATATTTTAATGTGTTTATGTACTCATATCCATGCACACTCAATAAGTTTTAGTTTATTATAACCATCACCACTTTTAATCAGAGATATTTCAACGCAACATACTGCAATATATTTTACTTCCATTTTTTCATGAGACATCTGGATGCTCTAACGTAACATCTTTGTAATTTTGTCTAATGACTGTAAATATTGTGTGCTAGCTGATGTTGGCCAAGAGAGGCCGAAACCGGTACTAGTGCAATGATTCATTCACAATAAATAGTATTGATCGGTGGAACATTTTTCTTGTCTATTACAACACTCCTAAGATATGGAAAACATTGTTTGAAATAGCACTGCAGAGGAACAAGACTGATCGTGCCTACTGAGGAAATTTGAAGTAATTTATACTGAAACTGATGTGTTGATTCCAGATTTATATTCAAAGTTATCTTAGCACGTCAGATTTTTGAGTTATGGGAATGTAAAATTAATTCTAAATGCTATTCAGAATATATTCCTGTACTGTAAACTCAGAGATAATTTATATTAAGTTAAGTTTGTACATTCTTTGCAAATTGTTATTATTTTACATATTATAAGAAGATATATACTTATAATATGTAACAAGCACTAAAAGCTCTGTTGAAAGTGCTTGAGATCTTTGCTTTTGTTGGCATGTGGTTGATCACTGTAGGAACCAGCAGAAAGCACGCACGTATTCGGACTGTATTGACCCTGGTACCTGGATGCCACGGCTGGTATGTCCTTACGTTACCTCTCACTAAGATCATCCCTTACTGCGAAGAGATCTGATGGGAAAATGTCAAGGTGTGAATGAAGAAAGTGCATTTTCAAAGGCATGCAACAACCAGATTCTGAAAAGCTCAAAGCCGGTTTATGTACTAGCTAAGCTTATTTATCACCTCCATAATTTTCCAAAAACCTAGTTGAGACTGGTATACTCGATGTGTCCCAAGCTTCAAGTTCAAGAGCACTCAATTTAAATAAAATGGATATAAGTGTATTAAAAATGTTATTATTTTAAAATTGTGACATGATAGAAAAAAATGGACTCCAGGATGTCCAAATTAGGGTTGGTACATTTGTTTTTGTTCAATTTTTTTTTTTTTTTTTTTTTTTTTTTTGCTATTTGCTTTACGTCGCATCGACACAGATAGATCTTATGGTCACGATGGGACAGGAAAGGGCTAGGAGTGGGAAGGAAGCAGCCGTGGCCTCAGTTAAGGTACAGCCCCAGCATTTGCTTGGTGTGAAAATGGGAAACCACGGAAAACCACCTTGCCGACAGTGGGGTTCGAACCTACTATCTCCCGAATACTGGATACTGGCTGCACTTAAGCGACTGCAGCTATCGAGCTCGGTCAATAGCAAAATGACTGCAGACAAATGTAAATAAAGGAAGTACAATTGGGCAACCACCCTCTATTAAATCTAATGATGGTGGTGAAGAAAACCCTATTTTTCATTGGTGTGTGCTAAGTGTAATTTTAAAAACATGTAAACATAATCACTAGTGAATAATAAGTAATGTTTGACAAGCACATGTCATAACATCACTCTTGTCAGTTGTAATCGTGCATGCGAAGAGGAAGGTTGTTCATTGAGTGAGTGCTGACATGGGGATTTCAACTGAACAGTACCGGGCGACATTAGGTCGTTGGCACGGTAGAGACAGGCCCACGAGCCACAAGAAGGAATAGAGTGCCGGATGGCAAGTGGGACTGACTGATGGCAGCTTCAGTGATGGGGGTGCTGTTGGTCATTGCAGGGGTGAAGATGAACCCTGGACCTGATCTTTCTGGTATGGTTGGATGGGAAGAGATGGAGACGATAAGGGAAATAGTCACAGGCCAAGCAGAACAAACAAGAGAGCTCCTACGAGAGCAAGCCAGTGAACTGAGATAAATAAAGGGCTAGACGAAAGAGGAGCTAATAAAGGTAACAGAACTGGTGGTTCAAAACAATAACAGAATAGCAAATTGAGGGATAAGGTGAAGAGAATGGAAGAAGAAATAAAAAATTTGATGTGGCAAGAGAAAAAGCTCCAGCAGGAAACTTGTAAGAAAAATATTTTTATATACGGGTTACCTGAGAATGCTAAAGAAGATATGGTATTTAAAGTGCTAGAGCTAATAAATGAGAGATTGAAGATCAACTGCAGGGAAGCTGATGATGAGACTCAGCGAAAGGGGAAGAGAAACGGCAAGAAACTAGTGAAAGTGAGGTTCATTTCAACCCTATTTGTGAAGAAGATTTTGGACAATACACGCCAAATGAAAGATGAAAAGTTATGGATCAAGCACGAGCTGGAGAAAGAAGCGCTTAAGAGAAACATTGCTCCTTTATACAGTGTGGGGTGGTAGTGATTTTTAAGAGGAAGTATAACTAAAGAATCACCCTCTATTAACTCTAATGATGGTGGTGATGGATATTGTCTCAGGGGGAAGCAACACTGGACAACCATCCAATATCATTGCTAATCAGAAAGGAAATATTAATGCTAATCAGAAAGGAAAAGGAAGAGATTTGACATTTTGAGGAAGTAATTGGAAGCAACGCCAAGACTCAGCTAAGTGTCCCAAGGCTGCCACCCCTCGCATCCCATTTCAGAGCCTCTAGGGAATACCTTGGATTGTATCCACCACAGCAAAAAGAACAGAGGTCATATAGAATTTATGGTTCATGTTTGTGGGTTACTGTAGTCACGTCCTAGTTCGTGAACCATGGGCAACGGTTGAGTGGCCTAGTAAGTGGTCCTGAGAGTCAGGATACCAGTTGCTATGGAACGGGAGTGGGCATCTCGGATATATTCTGAGTCGTGGCCCTCTTTGTGCTCAGGCGGCTAGGACTACACAATTCACCGGTGGTCCATAACCCGTTAGAGGAGAGATCCTCACTTGGACTATGTGCAAGTAGGGCAGCATCCTGCTTCATGAATTTACCGAGCTCAGAACACTTTAAGCAAGCCTCGGACCTATGGGAGTAATGGAGTCCCACTCCCATTTGACAGGCGAGGGACTCCTTCGAAACAACTCGGCGAACGAAATGGAATTCGATGGGGAGCTATCAATATTAATGGGGCTTATGGAAGAAAGAAGGTAGAACTTGCTGAGTCAGCAAAGAGGATGCATCTGGATGTGCTTGGAGTAAGTGATATTCGGGTAAGGGGAGATAAGGAGGAAGAGATAGGAGATTATAAAGTGTACTTGACGGGTGTTAGAAAGGGAAGGGCAGAGTCTGGGGTAGGGCTCTTTATCAGGAATACCATTGCACGCAACATAGTTTCTGTTAAGCACGTAAGTGAGCGAATGATGTGGGTAGATTTGTCAGTGGGAGGAATTAGGACAAGAAGTGTGTCCGTGTATTCACCATGTGAGGGTGCAAATGAGGATGAAGTTGACAAGTTTTATGAAGCATTGAGTGACATCGTGGTCAGGGTCAACAGCAAGGATAGAATAGTGCTAATGGGCGATTTCAATGCGAGAGTTGGGAATAGAACTGAAGGATACGAAAGGGTGATTGGTAAATGTGGGGAAGATATGGAAGCTAATGGGAAGCGTTTGCTGGACTTCTGTGCTAGTATGGGTTTAGCTGTTACGAATACATTCTTCAAGCATAAGGCTATTCACCGCTACACATGGGAGGCTAGGGGTACCAGATCCATGATAGACTATATCTTAACAGACTTTGAATTCAGGAAATCTTTTAGGAATGTACGAGTTTTTTGGGGATTTTTCGATGATACAGACCATTATCTGATCTGTAGTGAACTAAGTATCTCTAGGCCTAGGGTAGAGAAAGTGAAATCTGTCTGCAAACGAATAAGGGTAGAAAATCTCCAGGACGAGGAAATTAGACAGAAGTACATGGATATGATTAGTGAGAAGTTTCGAACAGTAGACAGTAAGCAGGTTCAGGATATAGAAAGTGAATGGGTGGCATACAGGAATGCTGTAGTAGAAACAGCAAGGGAATGCCTAGGAACAACTGTGTGTAAAGATGGGAAAAGGCAAACATCTTGGTGGAATGATGAAGTGAGAGCAGCCTGTAAACGTAAAAAGAAGGCTTATCAGAAATGGCTCCAAACAAGGGCCGAGGCAGACAGGGATTTGTACATAGATGAAAGAAACAGAGCGAAACAAATAGTTGTTGAATCCAAAAAGAAGTCATGGGAAGATTTTGGTAATAACCTGGAAAGGCTAAGTCAAGCAGCAGGGAAACCTTTCTGGACAGTAATAAAGAATCTTAGGAAGGGAGGGAAAAAGGAAATGAACAGTGTTTTGAGTAATTCAGGTGAACTCATAACAGATCCCAGGGAATCACTGGAGAGGTGGAGGGAATATTTTGAACATCTTCTCAATGTAAAAGGAAATCATCATGGTGGTGTTGCAAACAGTCAAGTTCATGGGGAGGAGGAAAATGATGTTGGTGAAATTATGCTTGAGGAAGTGGAAAGGATAGTAAATAAACTCCATTGTCATAAGGCAGCAGGAATAGATGAAATTAGACCTGAAATGGTGAAGTATAGTGGGAAGGCAGGGATGAAATGGCTTCATAGAGTAGTCAAATTAGCGTGGAGTGTTGGTAAGGTACCTTCAGATTAGACAAAAGCAGTAATTGCACCTATCTATAAGCAAGGGAACAGGAAGGATTGCAACAACTATCGAGGTATCTCATTGATTAGTATACCAGGCAAAGTATTCACCGGCATCTTGGAAGGGAGGGTGCGATCAGTCGTTGAGAGGAAGTTGGATGAAAACCAGTGTGGTTTCAGACCACAGAGAGGCTGTCAGGATCAGATTTTCAGTATGCGCCAGGTAATTGAAAAATGCTACGAGAGGAATAGGCAGTTGTGTTTATGTTTCGTAGATCTAGAGAAAGCATATGACAGGGTACCGAGGGAAAAGATGTTCGCTATACTGGGGGACTATGGAATTAAAGGTAGATTATTAAAATCAATCAAAGGCATTTATGTTAACAATTGGGCTTCAGTGAGAATTGATGGTAGAATGAGTTCTTGGTTCAGGGTACTTACAGGAGTTAGACAAGGCTGTAATCTTTCACCTTTGCTGTTTGTAGTTTACATGGATCATATGCTGAAAGGTATAAAATGGCAGGGAGGGATTCAGTTAGGTGGAAATGTAGTAAGCAGCCTGGCCTATGCTAACGACTTGGCCTTAATGGCAGACTGTGCCGAAAGCCTGCAGTCTAACATCTTGGAACTTGAAAATAGGTGCAATGAGTATGGTATGAAAATTAACCTCTCGAAGACTAAATTGATGTCAGTAGGTAAGAAATCCAACAGAATTGAATGTCAGATTGGTGATACAAAGCTAGAACAGGTCGATAATTTCAAGTATTTAGGTTGTGTGTTTTTCCAGGATGGTAATATAGTAAGTGAGATTGAATCAAGGTGTAGTAAAGCTAATGCAGTGAGCTCGCAGTTGCGATCAGCAGTATTCTGTAAGAAGGAAGTCAGCTCCCAGACGAAACTATCTTTACATCGGTCTGTTTTCAGACCAACTTTGCTTTATGGGAGCGAAAGCTGGGTGGACTCAGGATATCTTATTCATAAGTTAGAAGTAACAGACATGAAAGTAGCAAGAATGATTGCTGGTACAAACCGGTGGGAACAATGGCAGGAGGGAACTCGGAATGAGGAGATAAAGGCTAATTTAGGAATGAACTCGATGGATGAAGCTGTACGCATAAACCGGCTTCGGTGGTGGGGTCATGTGAGGCGAATGGAGGAGGATAGGTTACCTAGGAGAATAATGGACTCTGTTATGGAGGGTAAGAGAAGTAGAGGGAGACCAAGACGACGATGGTTAGACTCTGTTTCTAACGATTTAAAGATAAGAGGTATAGAACTAAATGAGGCCACAACACTAGTTGCAAATCGAGGATTGTGGCGACGTTTAGTAAATTCTCGCAGGCTTGCAGACTGAACGCTGAAAGGCATAACAGTCTATAATGATAATGTATGTATGTATGTATGTATGTATGTATGTATGTATGTATGTATATTATAGAGAAAGACTTCATAAAATACACCACACTGCATCTGAAAATGAAAATCCACAGCCAGTTTCCAGTTCTGACTGGGTCAGGAATGGAATAAATGAAGCCCCATCTAGCGGCGAGGATAGGAATTGCGCCGGCTGATGAAGCCAGTCGTACTCTTCTGGGGCAATGATTAATGACTGACAGATGAAATGATACAGGAGAGTGCTGCTGGAATGAAAGGTGACAGGGAAAACTGGAGTACCTAGAGAAAAACCTGTCCCGTCTCCGCTTTGTCTAACACAAATCTCACACGGAAGGACCAGGATTTGAACCACGGAACCTAGTGGTGAGAGGCCGGCGTGCTGCCACCTGAGCTATGGAGGCTTACACTGCATCTATGTGTGCATGCTAACTATTTCTTCTTCTTCTTCACTTAGGACCACTTGGAATCAACATTTGTTTGCCCAGTAGTTCTTTATTTTCATCGACTGTTGTGATTCCTGTTCCTCCGCCCAAGTACGTCACGTTGGTTTCTTCTCGTCTTCCTCAAATCCCCTTGTGTGAACAATTTTCCTGATTATATTCCTATCCAGCAGATTTGATGATCCTAATTCAGCAAGGTCTTTCTCTACTTGCTTATACCATCTTGATCTCGTACGTTTGATTGCAAACATTTGTGTATTTGATAAGTAAGTCTGTTGTTATTCGTTCTTCCCAAATAGATTATTTCTTCTATGAAAAATCCTGTGAAAAATTATGAATTCTATAGCACAAGCAATGAAGAACTCCTTTTGCCATTTGTTTTTCGCTGCGCCGACAGAGACAGGTCTTATGGCAACAATGGGATAGAAAATGGCAAAGACTGGGAGGGAAGTGACCACAGAAGAAGAACTGGAAGGTCACCTACCTTCTTGTCTGTCTCTAAATCAAGCTCTGGTTGTGGATCATCATTCACCATCACCTGGTGGACACTTGACTCCTTAAAAAAGAAATTTGAACACATTATTTTACTAACGAGTTAATACACTGACAAGAAGCAATCTGATTGTAAAATATATAATGAAGAGACAGTCAAGCCACAACGAGCAAACATGTCATAGAGGCCACCCAAGTTTTTCATCTGGAATACATTTTCTTCTGACAAGCTGAAGACACAGACAAGCTAAGTGAATAACAATAAGTGTTTCGTCCTTTAAGAGGAGTTAGGACTGAATTTTGAAACTTGTACAGATTTTAAGTCAAATAAACACTTGTTTTACCAAATTAGAGGTGTGTGGCTGTATTGGTTCAAATGATATTTATACTTAAAAAGTAGTCCATAAAGAAGTCCCTTGCATAATAGTTTTCATCTTATCAAGCTGAAATTTTGTTGACGTTTACCAAATGTATGGGCCTTTGGGAGTGGTGACCCCATCATAATAATAGGTTGAGGGTTGAAAAGAAGGTCAACAATAGAGCCCATTTTCATTATGAGACAACTAATGGAAAAGCAATGGGAGTATGGGAATGATATGGTGATGACATTCATTGACACTGAAAAGGCATATGAAAGTGTCCCCAGGACTAAAGTTTGGGGCAGTTTGCTGCAAAAAGGAATTGGACAGGGATTAATACAATTGATGGTGGCAATATACTAGGAATGTTGTAGTTGCAGGCAAACACAAGTTAGTTCAAATTAATTAGTGGGCTGAGACAGGGAAGTGTTCTATCACCAATCCTGTTTACAACAGTAATCGATGACGACATGAGAACAGCAAAAGCAACATATGGAGGAAGAGAAATGAACATCATGTTATTTGCAGATGATATTGTGATTTGGATAGAAGAGGACATGAAGGTTCAAGAACAGTTGGATGTGGCGAGTGGGAAGATCAAAGAATGCGGATTGAAAATAAGTGTAGAAAAGAGTAAAACTCTTGTTATGACTAGAAGGGAGAAAGAAGGGAAAGGCCAGATTAGACTTGCAGACAAACCCCTGGAAGTTGTGGAAATGTTCAAATACCTGGGAAGTGAATTAATGGAGAATGTTCGACTGGATGCTGAGATTAGTAAAAGGATTCAAGCTGGAAGCTGTTTCTATCATAGTGTAAGGAACATCTTATGGGACAAAAATCTGCCAATGGAAGCAAAGGAAACTATGTACAAGATGTATTACGTACCCATAGCAACTTACGGAGGAGAAACTTGGACAATGACAAAGAAGGATGAGAGTCGATTACAGGCAGCCGAAATTAAGTTCTTGAGGAGTATGTTACAGAAGAGTAGAAGAGACAAAATAAGGAATGAGAAAATCTGGGAAGAAATTGGAGTGGAAAAAATTAAGACAGAGAAGAGCCGACTAAGATGGTTTGGGCACATAAAGCGAATAAGGGACAAAAGAATGCCAAAAAAGGTGATAGAAATGCAAATGCAAGGAAGAGAGGTTGTGGACAACCATGATTGAGATGGAAGGACACAATCTGATGCAGTATTATAGAAAGAAACTTGGACTGGGACGATGATATGATATGGTACTAGTTGTACCAAGGAAAAGTACAAAATGTACTATGTACCTATACTGACTTATGCAGCTGAGACTTGCACTTTGAATAGCAGGCAAGAGAGTAGAATTCAAGCCAGTGAGATGAAATTCATAAGAAGTACGACAGGAAAGACAGAGTGAGAAATGAAGATGTTAGGAAGGAAGTTGGGATAGGAAGGCTAAATGAGAGAGTTGAAAAGAATAAACGAAGGTGGTCTGGACATGTAAAAAGGATGGAGGAGAATCAATTCCAAGACAGATGCTGGATATAAAGTGCAAAGGCAAGAGAAGAAGAGGAAGACCTAGAACAAGGTGAAGAGCAGCATAAGGAGCTGGATAAGGGGAAATGATGTAGTAATAGTAATGGGTTTTACTATGAGGTGAATACTATTCTGTTAGAAATGTTAGAAATTTTGTTTCTAAATTAAAAAACTACATTAATACAACAATCATCAAAATTCATATTAAAATTTAAAGTATTTTAAATACCATTACAAATTTAAATACCCGTATCTTTGAGAACAATCTCGCCAAGTTAAAACAAAAGAACTGCATCACAAGGAGCATTGTGTACAGAGTAAAATATTGAAAAATTGCAAAGCGAGAAAGAAGCAAAAGAATATCTACTTATTTCAGAACTCCCTGCACCATACGTCTCCCCTTTAGACCTCTTAGTTCTTTCTTCCTTGAAAATGTTCCCCCATTTCTGATGTCTTCACATTTACTCTTGATCACGGCTTCCCTTTCTGCCCTGAGGCACGCAGTCATAACACATTGTGCTGCTTCAGGGTGTGTCGAAGGATACCACTCTCCTTTTAAATGGTCACTAAGGGCACAGCGACTTAATTGATAACATTATCTGGTAGAGGAAGGAATGGACTATATTTTTATGAATAAAAGAAAAAAATAAGTGCTAATGTAGCTATAATATATAACAATTTCGTGTGCCTATTTCTAGCCAAATGCAGCCCTTGTAATGCAGACCCTCCGATGAGGGTGGGGGGCATCTGCCGTATGTAGGGAACTGCGTGTTATTGTGGTGGAGGATAGTGTTATGTGTGGTGTGTGAGTTGCAGGGATGTTGGGGACAGCACAAACACCCAGCCCCCGGGCCATTGGAATTAACCAATGAAGGTTAAAATCCCCGACCCGGCCGGGAACCGAACCCGGGACCCTCTGAACCGAAGGCCAGTACGCTGACCATTCAGCCAACGAGTCGGACAATGTAGCTATGACAGGTTGTTATTTTTAAAGAGAACTAAACCAATTTCTGTCGCACGCGTAGTAGATCGTAGGCAGGCACAGTCGTACGTGTAGCACCATCAGAAAGTGGTGCCAACATTCTGGATGTTGAAGAGAAAGCGAGCAATGTTCGGTCATGAGGGTTATGGTCTGGTTCGAGTCCGATCAATGGAAAAGATTTTTATCATAAGAAGGCCAACAGAGTAGGAGAGAAGGTACTATTTCCAATCACTACATTGCATGTCAAAAGCCAGGTTTCAATTCCAGACCTTAATTGTTCACGTTTATTATGCTGTTGGCAGTTATTCATCCATCGGATGGGGCGTTAAGCACTGAGCAGACCCCTTGGTGTTATTCGACAGGTTACCGATGCGAATCACCAGACCTCTGGAGGCCAGACATGAACATTACAGTCATACAGTATGTCAGGGATCACCCTACTAACTGATGCTGCTTGTTGTTTTAAGGGGCCTAACATCGAAGGTCATCGGCCCCACCCTACTAACACTGACCGACAGTTGTTCTTCATCTCTTCTGCTGCAACTCATCTCAGCTAAATGACATAATCAATGAAACTACAACCCGACACAACAGGTAGCGTTTTATAAAATATGTTAGCCTACATGTCTGAAATTGATGGCTTCCTGCATTCTATGAAGCTTGGCATAACTTTATTCTAATTCTATTGTCGTTCTGCTTCACCATTATCAGTTCATCTGAACATCAACAATTTTGTACTGTGAATTTTGCGATTAAATCCTGGAGTAGTTGAAGTCTTACTAAGATGAGACCAAATACCCATTCTCATCTGTCCATGGAAACCTTACCACGCTTCTGATATGACACAAATTTCACAGTAATAGGCTGTGGGTCATTTCTGTCTGGCTTCAAATTGACACCGATTTCTTCGGTAAAGTCGATTATAATCCGGTCTCTATTTCTTTCACATCTGACTGACTGATGTTCACGTTTCGATGATATTTTTCCTATTATTTTTGCATTTGTAGCATTCACACATTATCTCTGAAATCCATCTTGTCCTGTCAGAAATGTTTATTTATTTATTGTCTTGTTTTATATGGCGGGACTCAGGCTATGAAGCCTGCTATTCTGTACGACCATACATACACCTACATGAAGAGTTAAATATAGACTAAATAAATTATCTACAGTTTAATATCTTAAGGTATCAATTAAATGTTTTAATTAACATAATAACTTAGCTATGATCTAATCCTAGTATGTTATGAATAATTATTATTTATTAACCAGGTGTGACAGAGTTTCCTAAAGCGGAGGGGGTTTGACACGCTCCTAATTTCAGCAGGTAGGGAATTCCAAATTCGGCTGGCAGCGACTATAAATCATCTGCTGTAGCGAGTTGAGCGGTGAATGGGAATGAATGCTTAGTACTAAGGTGGATGATCATCTGGTAGGATTACTAGAAGGTGATGCTAGGTAATGGAATTGTGTGGCAAGGTAATTCGGCAGTGTTAAGGTTCAGTATATGATGTAACAGGGAAACCGTATGTAAATTTCATTGCTCTCTTAAACGGAACCATGAAAGTCTATCAAATGCGGGAGAAATATGGTTAAACCTTGGTATATCTGAAATGAATCAAACACATGTATTATGTGCCTTTTGGAGCTTGATGGAAAGTGAGGTGCTCAGGTTACTGCATACTACGTCACAGTAGTCTAATATTGGCAATACTATACTTTGGATAAGCAGTTTTCTTACATGTTGGGGGGGAGGGAGTTTTATCTGGAGAGTTTTCACAGAGAAATGAACATTCATAGCTGGGAATAGTGAAAAAGGGTTCATTCGTCACGCCCATTGTAATGATGCGGGTGACGAGTTACCTTGTCGCACCCATTATGCTTCCGCGAATGACGAAGAAACTCGTCCCCCCATTACGCGTGCATGCCTTCTTGGAATAAATACGATTGATCGCCATTCTCGTCAGATTCTAATTGTAACCGCCAATCGGTCAACTTAATTTTATAGCAATCTTACTACTTGTTCATCACAGTCTGTTGCTTCGTCCATTTTACTTGTAACAGCAGCCTTTTAATGTCAATAATTTTGATACTATCACCATTGTAATTCATCACATTGTAAAAAAAATATTTTTAAAACCAACATTGTTATTTTTAATGTTAATTTTAGTTTAAGTCTCTTCAAGACTTTTTAAAAATTAATTTCATTTTATTATATGTTAATCAAGTGCTTATTTTTATTCCGAGGTTAAGACAATGGCTGATGATGCCTTCATACTAGGTGAAACATATACCATTATTAGTTAATAGATCAATGTAAATCATCCAAGACAAGACTTATTGTATTGATTAGGTGGTCAATTTAATAAATAACTTACTGTTATTATTTTAATCAAATATCATCTATACGGATCAAAAATGATATTTATTACATGTAATACTGGATACTGGCCGCACTTAAGTGACTGCAGCTATCGAGGTCGGTAAGATGTCGTATAGAGATGGTAGGATTAAGTCTAGAGTTTTTTTACAGTAACTGTGGAACAATCTCATCACATCCTGTCGCATTTATCTTTATTGATCATGCAATTTGTCTCACTTGAGTGGGAGTTACGAGTGAAAAATATAACTGGTCTCCTCCATTGTTAGTATTGTCATTGTGTAGAATTTTGTTAATCGTCTGTTTTGTTGTCTTTTCAGTGTTAACAAGTCTTGTAGTAAAGTATTGGTTTAAATCATCCAGAGATAGTTTAATGTCAGCAGTATGTATTTTATTTCCACCTATGCCCATTTTTAAAACGATTTTCCAGATTGCTGTCATGTTCTGGGTTAGCAAAATGTTCTGTGAGTGTCTTGTTTTAGCATTCCTTATGGCCTGTTAGGTTCTATTACGAAGGGTCTTGTACAGGTCAAAATTGTTTGGTACTTGGCTAGTTTTAGATTTTCTGAAAGCTTTGTCTCTCTCTGTCATTAAGTCTCATATTTCCTGAGCCATCCATGGAGCCGCAGGGCATTACGAGGGCTGTGCGTTTTGGCATGTGTTTATTGAGAAGAGCTAGCAGTTGTTTGTTTAAGAGCTCTACTTTATCATGTAAATTATCAAAAATATGGACATTATGCCAAGGTATGTTTGCAGCATCTTCTAATAGGGCTTCGTCATTTATATTTTTTAGGTCTCGGAATATAATTAATTTAGGTCTGTACTTCGGACATTTAAGTGAATAAGCTAAATAAATTAAGTCGTGATTGGATAGTCTGCAAGCAGACATTTGCCCACGGGTCAGTACCCTGTCAGGGTTATTCTTTACAATTAAGTCCAGTAATGTATGTGATGTGTTGCAGTAAGCGGCAAAACCGTCATGTTACACGATTTAAATATATTGATTAATTGCTCGGTCTCAGTCATTTTATCATTAAGAATGTCAGTATTGAGGTCACCTAGTAATAAAATTTGCTCATACCTGGGTACGAGGTCTAGTAGGATGTCCTCAAGGTCGGTGATGTATCCAATCTTTGGTGGGCAATACACTACACTCAGTAAGCACTTTTCACCTAGAGCATCAATTTCTATGAAAATGAACTCAGGCCTTGTGCAGTATTCACTGATTGTTTTGTAGATTATTTTATATTTTAGGTCGTTCCTAACATACGTTACTACTCCACAGCCGGCTTTACCTCTGCGATCATTTCAGATCAAACTATAATTTTCGAGGTGGACAAGAGAATCTGACAACCAAGGTTTCCCCGTTCGTCACAATGTGAGGGTTGACATTAGCAATTATGTTACGGAGTTCGTGGAAGTAAAGAATTAGACTCTGAACGTTAGCATGTACTACCTGTAAGGAATTTGGGAAGTTGTTAAAAGCATTTGTAAGGGGATTAGTATTAAGGGGCTGGGTAGGTATGGAAGCGGAGATTCTGATCAGCTGACCACCAGTAACCTTGTCAAAAATAGAAGCATGTGCAGCACTCTCACTTAAGAGTTGCCAACCTGTACGCTATCTTGCCTAGTTATTATATGAAAATCTAATGAAGATATAATCTATAAGTAATAGTTGGAATAGTAATTATAGTAATACACTAAAGTCTAGTGTCTAATTTAGTTAAAACTGTAAATTGTATAATAATATTTTAGTTTCGGTCTGTCGGTTTATTTAGTCTTGTCCAATTCTGCTCGGCTCGACACATAATATGTCACACCATTGTGTTTCACAATAATCGTACCATCTATTGTCCAACAATTGGACACAGAAAATCTAGTGATCGCTTCTTGCAACAGTTTCATGTTAATTAATGTGAGGTCTTCCCTGAGTGTTTGGCCGTTCCTTTCAGTTTCTTTTTAGATTTGAACAGTTCGTTACATTTGTGGTACGACACAAACTTCACTATTATCGGACGCGACTTACCTGGACTCATCTTGCCTAGCTTGTGACTTCTGTCTATGTCCTCGTGTGTTAAATGTACTCCAATATTGTCAGCTAGCTCAGTGACAATTTTGTCCAGGTCCTCCCCACTCGATTCCCGCACTCCGAACAAACTCAGTGATTGCCGCCTCTGATATTGCTCGAGAGCAGCGGACTCAGTTTCGAGCTATTCCTTAAAATCTGATGTTGTCTTGTCTCTGGCCTCCAGCACTTCCCTTGTCTCCTTGATTACTCTGATATTAAGATCTATCGTAGCTTTAAGTTGCTCTATAATGGCCCTGGCTACCTGGTCTTGTATGATGTTGGCTAGCATGGCAAGTGTTTCCTTGTCTCTCAGAGCTTCCTTTAGGTCGTTGTTGTTGTTGCTACCTTTCCTTTCCCTGGCATGGCTGTTTACAAGAAACATTATGTTGTTAATTACTTGTGACACACTTTGAACTGGCTATTCATAGCACGGTGGTTTTACTTATCACTTAATTGAAAGTTCCACAAGTAAATGCTGATCTTACACCTTCAAATCACTCATAAAGCTGGAGACTGAAACACACGCTACTATGCACTGGTCACCATCTTGCAGGTCATGTAATGATTGCACTCTGGCAATTTATATGTCTGCTGCTTGCCCTGCTGCCCTCTAACCACTGCGATAAACAAACAATAGTGCCACCTCTCCCAAATGCAATTAATTTATGCTGCTCTAGAGAATAGCTTTTTTCCTTTAGTTCCTTTCTTGTTCTTTCTTTATACTAAAGCACCTTATAAATTGCTTTTAAATTGAAATCTGTTGCATTTTTCAGTTGCTCAGCTATGGTTTTTCCATACCTGGTCTCAAATAATTTTAATGAGCATGGTGAGGGGTGTCTTTGTCTCCCGAGACTTGATGCACTGCTCATTTCACTACTCTACACTGTCGCGCTGGGCCTGTGCCAGGTCTATGAGTGTGGGTACCTTCATTTGACCACTGCTGCCATACACGTTGTACCGTAATGCCTGTCGGCCAACACGTGCAGCAACAGTCCTTACCGATAATCCAGCCTCACACAGCCCAATTATCCAAGCCCTCTCAAACGGCGACAGTTGTTGATAGCGTGCTCTTCTCTGTCGTCGAGGCATGTTTGACGGGGAACACTTCACTGCACAGACTGCAAGTCAACTACGCTACACCAGAGTCTGTATACTGGAGTTGATTCCTCCGCGACCAATCACGTGGGGAGACCTGTAGCAACTATCCAATGGGTCTGACACTTTGATCGTTTACATACCTACATGGCATCGTTCCATATCCTGAAAATCAACACAAACGACCAATGCCTTCATGATGTTACAATTTTCATTTTCTTAAGTGTATAATCAAGAAGTAAGTATAAATAACCACCTAATCGATACTTTATTAATGCCTCAGGCAAAATTGAATAAAATTAAAACTTACAGGACATGTTTCGACCACTTAGTGGTCCTCTTCAGCTGTATAAATAAAGAACTGAAAAGAAAAACATTGATAATAAGCACAAATAAAAGTTCTTCGGAGACTCCTTTGATAAAAATGGAGGTCATCAGAATAGGTCATCTTGCCTCTCGTTCTTGTTTGGAAAAGATGTTTATTCTGCGCTGTCTAGAGGGTCTGTCTTTGAGCGCGACCTGGTGAAGTAACGATGTGATACAGTTTGACAATTCATGGAAAGCTCTGGAGAGAAGGGAAGTAGAGTTTTATCGTCATCTAAAATAACACGTGAGGGAGGAGGGAGATTGGGCTGTGCTTCTGCGATGTCGTGTTTGATTATATCTCTTGTTCGTCTAGTCTGTTTCATGTCTACCCATTCTAAGTATTTGCTAATATTCTCATATAAGATGTTTTTATGCTCGTTGTTTTCGTTGAGATTCTCTTCACCGTTTTCCAATTTATCAAGAACGATGTGGAGGTTTTCCAGGTTGTTCATAAGATTACCTTTATTAATCACATGTTATTTTAGATGACGATAAAACTCTACTTCCCTTCTCTCCAGAGCTTTCCATGAACTGTCAAACTGTATCACATCGTTACTTCACCAGGTCGCGCTCAAAGACAGACCCTCTAGACAGCGCAGAATAAACATCTTTTCCAAACAAGAACGAGAGGCAAGATGACCTATTCTGATGACCTCCATTTTTATCAAAGGAGTCTCCAAAGAACTTTTATTTGTGCTTATTGTCAATGTTTTTCTTTTCAGTTCTTTATTTATACAGCTGAAGAGGACCACTAAGTGGTTGAAACATGTCCTGTAAGTTTTAATTTTATTCAATTTTGCCTGAGGCATTAATAAAGTATCGATTAGGTGGTTATTTATACTTACTTCTTGATTAAACATCGATACGGTCATGAAATGGACAACTTGTAATAAGTGTATAATGTCGAACATTTCTTTTGTTATCGTGTAAGTCCTGAAATGGGCAGGAAGTAACACATACCTCTTTTACCAAGTCCATAAAAGACACCTCCACAGGGGATCGATGTTGCACATCCTCGTCATCATCAGCAGCTGACTCAACCTTTAACTCCTACAAAAACAAAAATCTTGTTCACTACAAAGTAAATATTCTCAAGATATGAATTCATGAAAATCATAATGGCATCCAATGTATTAGTGTGAGAGGTTATGGCAAAAACACTCACAGTGCTGATATATCAGCTCTGTCATTTTTAGGTGTTTTGGTCATTTGTGTGGCTGCTAGATAGCAATAGATGATTGCAACACTAACTTAAAGCATTACTTTTAATTTTACTCAACAGATAGATCCACCAGTCCTATGAAATATTTTTATTTTCAAGAAATGAAATCTGTTGACCATGAATGTTTATGTTGTGGCAGTTTGAAGTTGTCCATTTTTTTGTTTGACTTACAGATATGTTAATTTGATTTTGATACTCTATTTAGTTTAGAGTTTATTTTGTTTTATTGATATTGGACCTGTTTGCCTTTCTTTCCAAACCATAATAATATATTTGTATTAATTCTTTGCTACATCAGCTTGCAACAAATATTTTTATTTTTTAATAGCTGAGCGAACTTCTGTGCTGAATGATTCCAGAGTGCGTGTATATTCAGATGATTGGGACAGTGACAGCGACTTTATTTCCCAAAAGTGACTTCCATTACATGGCAAGTGACTACTGTACTCCTGAATATATCTCCACAGTCACAGCTACCCATCCTGAAAAAACCTGACATCGCTGAAAGTGATGTTTGCACTGAATAACTCTGTCATACTTCATGAGTGAATTGTATGCAAATCACAGAAATATAAAATTATATAGAATTAAATGTTCTTTCTTTCAGGTTTAATAGTGACGAAGTCAGATGAAATAATATGTGATGTTCCTGTCATTGAACACCAATTTTTATTTTTCAATTTTTTTTTTCAAAATTAAGTAATATTTTTCAGGTTGAAGATATTTATTTCTGAAATGCTAACTGTTTTTGTATTAGTGAGATTTCTTTGATTTTAATACGTGTTAACAGAAATCCAGACATCCTCCCCTGCTGCTGGCTCAAACACTGATGCAAGGAAACTACTGTGGACTGCTAAGGAGATCGAGCTTTGACCCTACGCAGCCCCCGCCCAGAGTGTATGGTCCCACTAAATGGAGTACGCACTGGGCAGGGAAGAAGTGGCTGTGCGATGTGTTCTTGGGGCCTTCAACCTTCTCCAAGCTTTGACTGTGGTGAAGAATTCCAGACAGTGGGACACATGACCTTCAGATAGCCACATGGAGTCTTCCGCTGAACTATCGACGACCTTCTAACACCTTCAACAACGCCTATTCAGTGGCTGCCACAACTGGACGTCCTCGTTTATTTTTTATTTTTTATTTGATCTATTTACTTATATTCATTGTTATTGTTAATTACAAACAGTCATATCAACACACTATTTTATTCCATAACCGGTTTTGAGATTGTAAGGTCCATCATCAGTATTAAAATTATTTACAACATTTGAGGTGACGTAATGTCATGCGCTTCCAGCGCTCTCGACACTTAAAGCTGAATGTCTGTTTAGTACTTCACCAAAAGCCTAGGCACCAGGACCAGCTAGACTTTTCCTATGATATGTCGCACCTTATGTAACAACATTCTAAAGTTTATACGTATTATTCTCACACTCTCTCACTTGTTATTTCTTTTCCTTATCTTACAGATGATCTCAACAGGGCTCCATTTTAACTTATTTTAATTCATTTTGACGACACACTCATGTGGACTTAAATGTTGTAAATAGTTTTTACACAGCTGATTGACCGTCGAGTCTGAAAGCTGGTTATGTAATGAAATAGTGTGCTGATATGACTGTTTGTGATTCAGAATAATAAAATAATTTTCATTTAGGATCCATATTGACAGTTATGTTACACAAATTGTAAAACTAGTATATTGGTTCCACCTAGTCAATACCTACAAGTTTATTTACAATTCAGAGTTGTAAAAACATCATATCAGAATAACAGGACATGTTTCGGCTGCATTAGGCCATCTTCAGCTGACTAGAATTAATATACTAAAAGTTACAAAATGGATAAAATTCACACCCATATGATATACGATACTCATAAATTAAGTGCATTTTGAGTCATCATCAGAAGAAGAAGTCGCTAGACGTAATGTGATGAAGTTATAACAGTTCTATTATAAAATGACGATCATGTAATTAGAAGTTTCTTCTGTCCTTAAAATTTGTTTCATGCAAAATAATATCAGCTGATTCAGTAAAACTGTTGTTCCGCTTAATATAAAAACATCTAAAGTGTTATGAATTCACAAATGTAGATCAACATGATTTAATGCCAGCCAGACTACTGAGTGGAAATCAACTGCCGTCCAGTCATGTTGTGCGAGTGAAATCTAGAAGGAAAAGTTACTAAGATGAGTATTAAAACTAGGGAAGCAAGATTGAGGAAAAGAAGAACCATGTAGATAAAAATATAGAAAAACAGACAAAATCTCATAACAGCTCTGTGTTTATGTCAGACACTGCCTAAGTTGACACTAGGTCGGTAACACATTCGTCCTTGTGTATGAGCAATGTTATTGGCAGAGGGGAGTGCGGGAGGGCAGAGGGATTGAGGAGTGGAAAGCGTACGTGAGACCAATATGTTGATGACAATAAATTGAACTTATAAAAATTTATGATTTCATCATATAAGACATTGACTTTCTCCAAAATTTCATTGAGGCTGAACTTTGAATTGTAAATAAACTTATAGGTATTGACTAGGTAGAACCAGTATACTAGTTTTTCAATTTATATTAATGACTAGCTATATTACCCGGCTTTGCCCGAGCATTTCTATGCTTGTTTACTTTTAGGGATTTTATTACCTGTTAATTATGTGTGAAGATAACTTTTGTTGTTGTGATGTAGTTTCCAAGTTATTGTTGTGTGTTTAATTTTAAGTCTGAACTGGTATTTAAACTGCATCCAGAGTGCCACAATACAACTCACCGACCACGGGAACTATGGATTAGACACCGATATTGGTCGTTTTCGATTATTCTTCAAGTGTTTTTTTTTAAAGTTTTCTTAGCTGTGACATTGATTGTTTATGAAGTCTTTTGCAAATTTAGAAATATGGTTATGTGTATATTTGTGTGCCAATTTTAGTTGAGAGCTATGTTGGAATATAACACATCGATAGTCTCGTTCATTTTGGACATTTTTTTTCAACGCTCCTCAATCTCCATTCCGACTGGGCCTGAACTATGACATAAACAGCATTCAAAGTATCATGATGTTGGAGGAGTCCTGTGCCGATGTGGGTGAACTTGAACTTAAACGAAACCTGGAGTGTCACTATCAATCTCAGTGACGCTGAAAACTATGGATTCTACTTTAATATTGGTGATTTTATATTATTTTTTACTTCATCCCATTTCCACTTCCGCTCAGGCGTGCACACACATAAATCCATACACTGGGCCATTTTGGATTTTTTTCAGCCCTTCTCACCCCCATGCCGATGGGGGCTGAACTTGGACTTAAACGACATGCGAAGTGCTACTGTTCATCTCAGCGACCCCATAACCTATGGTTTCGAACTATTTTCAGTTATTTTTATATATGCCAGCCCCTCCCAACTACAACCTCCAGGGGTGGCTTACCCCACAGTGCTTTTACTGAGACAGTGATATGTGTACCAGAATCTCTCCTTTGCGTAGCCTACATTTACGCACGTGCCTACTTCGAACACCAAGCCTGTATTCTACTTCAGAATCCTTGAGCTGACGTTGCCATGGTTACTGCTGCTCATTTCTTCATCCATTTCCTAGAGCGGAGAAGTGTGATGCCAATATCTCCAAAACGGTTGGTTTTAGGCCCTTAAAACATGCTTTTTAAGGCCCATTGGGCTTTACCAAGTTTTGATCTACACGTCGTGAGGCTCAAAATGAGTTTTGTCTCGTCCTTCTACGGCAAGTTGAAATTTCACATGTTAATGCGCCAAAGGGCTTAAATCTATGGAATGGAGAGGGAAGTTAAAATTTCTTGTAGATGGGGTTACCCGTGGGGTCCTGAAAGTTAAGTATACAAAATTTGGTTCAAATTGGTGGAATGGTATGGATTTGCATAAGGTACAGACAGATATTCTGCTTTATATACTGTATATATAGGTAAATACTATCATCAGCATTGGTTTTTTTTTGCTAGTTGCTTCATGTCGCACCGACACAGATAGGTCTTATGGCGATGATGGGATAGGAAAGGGCTAGGATTGGGAAGGAAGTGGCCGCGGCCTTAATTAAGGTACAGTCCCAGCATTTGCCAGGTGTGAAAATGGGAAACCACGGAAAACCATCTTCAGGGCTGCCGACGGTGGGGTTCGAACCCACTATCTCCCGGATGCAAGCTCACAGCTGCGCAGCCCTAACCACACGGCTAACTCGCCCGGTAGGATTGTTATTAAGATGGCTTTCGTAACTTATAACGATTACTTATATTCTACATCATTTCTGTCCTTTTGTATTCTTTCTCTTCCTATTTTTCTGCATTGCACATATCTCTCTTGATCTGTACTTTTTGTTTTACCTTGACTTTTTATATTTATTCTGTTTTGTAAATTACTTGTTTTTCATAATGTTACTCAATTTGTGCGTGGCTCAACTTATACCACAAGCTAAATAAATAAATATTTACCTGTTGATTTTTAAATTCTGCTTGCAAAATCACAAAAATTAGTCTGATGTCCTTCGAAGAGGCCCCAGCAGACAAGCTAAGCACTAGAGAATTAAGTGCACTTTAGATATAATGATTTGGCTACTGCTGTTTAGTGAAAGGCAGTACAATAACATTATTGAAAACCTGTAGGGAATGTCATAACGGTACAAATGACTCATATTTGATAGAGATTCTGTTCCAGATATCACTAATAGCTCTTTCACAAATATTCACTGTGGTTCCGAAACAAGTGAAGTAGATTCAGCTCGGGATGATGATTATATTCCTGAACAAGGGAATTAATGCTATGGCTATTTTGCATATGATGTAGCAGTGACAGAAGTGTGAGGTTTTTAAATTTTCAGTTGACTGTGTGGCACACAAAAACCAGGAAGTATTCTTATATAATTAATTAATGTAACAACTTTCTTCTGCAGAAACTGATGACTTGATGTCGTGGCTACAGTTCATTACTCCAGTACATTATGACTTCTACAAGAATCTAAAAATGAGTGAGATAAGATCAGAGCCCCAGTCATGTATATCTCGTCATTAATATGGACAACCATCCTTGTGGCAAAATGCAGAGCTTCACAGCAGCAGGTTATGAAGATGATGATGATACTTGTTTAAAGGAGCTTAACATCTAGGTCATCGGCCCCTAATGGTACGAAATGAGACAAAATATAATGACAATTTAAAATTCCAAAATGCATCCACTGACCAGAATTCAAAACTTGATAATTAAGAATGAAAGGATCAATATGAATTTAAAATAATCAGTGGGTCGAACTCAAAATGTTGAAAGTTTAAAATAATTCCAAAATCAATCTAATGACTAGAATTCAAAAAGACAATGATCAGTGGGTATGAACTTAAAACAATTAGTAGATCCAACCCACAATGCCCCACCTTCCAAAAAACTAACTTAAAATAAAGGTATATACTGACCAAGGGGCTGCCTCCAGAGCACAATCCTGAATCAAAGATGGTTACTGTCTGAAGGGGCCCAAAATCCAAGTCAACGGCCCCTCATAGTAAAGTAGATGATGCTTGTTGTTTAAAGAGGCCTAATATCTAAGGTCATCGGCCCTATAGTAAAGTAGAACCATGGTATTTGTCATGTAGCAGTACTAATTGAAAGATAAGAATTCCATTATGGTCCGTATTGAACTGAGATCACAATTAAAATTAATACAACCTATGGCAATAAAGTTCTGTAAATGAAGTCAGAATGGTCAATCCGGCAACACTGGCGACACACAACGCTGCACCTGCGAAGCAGCAGGTTTTGACCACCTGCTCTCAACGTTGTTCAGTTGAGCATTGTATATGTGCCATGTAAGACTTGTTTGATATAGTGCGTTGGTTCTGAACTGCAAACAGGAACACGAACGACCAAAAGATCAATGTACACTTTTGTGTTAAGCTTGGCAAGACACTGAAAGAAATGCATGCACTGCTGGTGTTTATGAAGATCAAGCACTGTCCTTGAAGTGTGAGTACGAGTGGTTCGCCCGTTTTCAAGGAGGCCGGGAAAGTGTTTCTGACAACCCCCATACCGGAAGACCGGTGACAAATGTCAGTGACGAAAACATTAAGAAGGTGAGGACATTAATCACGAACGATTGGCGATTAACTGTGCACATGATAGTGAATGAACCACAGATTAACCGTGAATCCGTGCGACAAATCGTTACCAAGAAGTTACGGAAGAGGAAAACGACTTCTCGTCTTGTGCCACATCACTTGATTGATGATCAGAAGCAGGCACGTTTAGAGGCTTCACAGGATTTTGTCGAAACGGCGGATGCGACACCAAATTTTTTGAACTGTATTGTCACTGAGGATGATACCTGGTGTCTCAGGTACGACCCTGAAACAAAACTGCAAAGCATGGAATGGCGTTCTCCAGAATCCTCTCATCGAAAAAAGGTCAGAGCCAAAAAGTCACACATCAAACTCGCTTTGAAAGGAAAGAGATTTGACGATATTCCCTCCTGACATCCAACAAAACTTGATGAGGCTTTAGAACACCATCCCAAAGGACCCCTCCTTGCAAAGTTTCCAGGACATGTATTTCCGATCTCAGCAGTGCCTAATTATGGGAGGGGACTATATCGAAGGACAGTAAGATCACTGTCATGCACTGTTCATCTATGTTGATAGTACAGGACTGTATTGTCACGGGTTGTAAAATTATGTAATGGTTCCAACTTTTCAATACATGTAAATTAGTAATGTAAGGTTACATCACTAGTTGATCATAAACGGTAACGGTTTCGACCCTAAATTCCGGGTCATCATCAGCCGATCACTCAAAAATAATAATAATGTTATTTGTTTTACGTCCCACTAACTACTTTTTAAGGTCTTCAGAGACGCCGAGGTGCCGGAATTTAGTCCTGCAGGAGTTCTTTAACGTGCCGGTAAATCTACCGACACGGGGCTGTCATATTTGAGCACCTTCAAATACCACCGGACTGAGCCAGGATCGAACCTGCCAAGTTGGGGTTAGAAGGCCAGCACCTTAACCGTCTGATGCGAGAACAGGGAACTGGAAATCAAGTAGGGATGACATAAAATTGTTAGTGTTGAACTGTAGAAGTACTGTAAAGAAAGGAATAGAATTAATTTAATAGATATATATTTACCAAATATTGTAATAGGAGTTGAATCATGGCTGAGAAATGATATAATGGATGCAGAAATTTTCTCACGGAACTGGAGTGTGTATCGTAGAGATAGGAGTATTCATTCTGGTGAAAGAAGGATTTGTAAGCTACGAAAAAGTTACAGTTCTAGGTGTAAGGCTCATTTCTAAAGATAATAGGCAACTTGATATATTTGGAGTGTACAGACCAGGAAAGGGAAGCACTGACACGGATTCAGAATTATTTGATAAGATAATCAGCTATGTAGGAAACGACATGGAAAGAAATGTGATTGTAGTGGGAGATCTGAATTTACCAGATGTCAATTGGAAATGAAATGCAAACGACAGGAAGCATGACCAACAAATGGCAAATAAGTTAATATGGGAAGGACAGCTGATTCAGAAAGTGATGGAACCAACCTGAGGGAAAAATATCCTGGATGTGGTGCTGATAAAACCAAACGAGCTCTATAGAGAATCTGAAGTAATAGGTGGTATTAGTGATCACAAAGCTGTTTTTGTCGTAGTTAAAAATAAATGTGGTAGAAAGGAAGGTCTCAAAAGTAGGATTATTAGGCAGTACCATATGTCTGATAAAGCAGGCATGAGGCAGTTTCTAAAAAGTAACTATGATCGGTGGAAAACGGTAAATAAAAATGTAAACAGACTCTTGGATGGGTTTAAAGCAATTGTTGAGGAATGCAAAAGCAGTTAGGAATGGTAAAGACCCATCTTATTATAATAGAGACATGAAGACACTAAGAAGGAGGTTGCAGACTGGAAAGAAAAAGAGTTAGGAATGGCTGTGGAAGTTAGGAGAAACTGAACGAACTTACTAGAAAATTGAGTCTAGCAATGAAGGCAGCTAAGGATAACATGATGGCAAGCATAACTGGCAGTCATACAAATTTTAGTGAAAAATGGAAGAGTATGTATAGGTACTTGAAGGCAGAAACAGATTCCAAGAAGGACATACCAGGAATCATTAATGAACAAGGGGAGTGTGTATGTGAGGATCTTCAAAAGGCTGAAGTATTCAGTCAGCAGTATGTAAAGATTGTTGGTTACAATGATAATATTCAGATAGGGGAGGTGACTAATACTGAAGAAGTATTAAAATTTACTCATGACAAGAATGACATTTACAGTAAGATACGAAAGTTGATAACTAGAAAAGCAGATAGAATTGATAAGGTTTTTGGAGATATACTAAAGACAATGGGTTGGGATATAGTACAATATCTGAAGTACTTATTTGATTAATTGTCTGCATGAAGGAGCTATACCAAATGAATGGAGAGTTGCTATAGTAGCCCCTGTGTATAAGACATAAAGCTCAAAATTACAGGCTAGTCAGTTTCACATGCATTGCATGTAAGCTCTGGGAAAGCATTCTTTCTAATTATATTATACATGTTTGCAAAATTAATAACTGATTTGATAGAAGGCAGTTTGGGTTTAGGAAAGGTTATTCCACTGAAGCTCAATTTTTAGGTTTTCAGCAAGATATAGCAGATATCCTGGATTCAGGAGGTCAAATGGACTGCAGCGCGATTGACCTATCTAAGGCATTTGATAGGGTAGATCATGGGAGACTACTGGCAAAAATGAGTGTAATTGGACTAGGCAAAAGAGTGACTGAATGGGTGGCTCTGTTTCTAGAAAATAGAACTCAGAGAGTTAGAGTAGGCAAAGCTTTATCTGTCCCTGTAATAATTAAGATAGGAATTCCTCAAGGCAGTATTATCGGACCTTTATGTTTTCTTATATTTATCAATGATATGTGTCATGGTGACAAGAAAGCTGTATTATTTAAGAAGTTGTGTACCATTTTATGTAATTTCGGAAAGCCGCAAGAAAATGGCATCAAGGACAAAAGTCATCATCTTCATTTTGATGTGGTAAAATCTGTTTGTTTTGTTTTGGCTTGAAAAATTGACTGAGTATGATATTTAAAATTATCAATTTGGACTGGAGAAGAAGAACATTAATTATGACTGGACAAAATTATTATTACTATTATTAATGTTTGGGCTTATGAAGAAAATGGACTCTAAAAGAAATTTAAAACTTGAAGGAATTATGTTAGGAAAACATGAACTATTAATTATGAAGATATTTCAATCTATGAAGAACGTGAAAATTGAATGTTGATTTGCAGAGATTTTGTAATATTATGTAATTATGTTTTAAGACTGAAAGCAAATTGTATAAAGGTATGTTCACCTTGATACTGTCCCCTTCAAAAGTGGTAAAAATCATTTACTGGAGAATATTTTATTTCTACTGTAAATTGTAACATTATTTCGTGAACCAGGAAGGGAGTTTTAGCACGTCGAGTCGGCTAGAACCAGTCACCAGGTGTACGGAAATCCCAGCCAAGGGTGAGCAAGAGGGGGAGAGCAGATACCGCTAGTCAAGTAACCTTCAAATCAGCCGTGAATACCACGTGATCAGGCGAAATGAGTGTCAAGTGTTCGATCGATATTAGTAAAGGTATATGACGTCTGACTATGGCAGCCAATCAAGTGATCAATTTGGTGTGAAGTTAATGAAGTGACCAATAGTGTATAATGAAAAGACGCACCCCTGTCTTAAGACGGTGAATTATGGATTTTCCTAAGGAAACTTTACTCTGAAATTTCTACCTCTGAACGCGACGAGTGGGAATTTATTCTGACTTCAACTACAGACGTGAGAAGACGCATTTTGCTTACTGGGGAACTTCGTCTTATTTAGAGCTTCCAACATCTTGCAGATAGCAGTTCAGACATCCACGGATTCTACTTACAATTAACTGAAGATATTAAAAGATAAGTTGCTTTTCCATCTCGTCAAACAGCGGTGTGTGTTTTGGACTTGTCTCAGACTTAATTTTCAGTTTCAGCTTTCGCAAGAACTTCTACAGAGGAGATCATTGGTTCGAGTGCAAGTCAGGATGCCTGTCTTCCTATGAGATGAATGGTATGGTTTCCAGCGCGCCAGCATGTCCTCATTGAACGAGTAGAATGTAAAGCAGCTCAGACGGGCGAGACCAGGATCGATGGTGCGTAACGTGGTAATGCACTAGGTCATCAGCCCGAGTTCTACGATCGACAGTCACCACCAAGTAATATTTAAACATTGTTATTCTTTCTTCCTATTTGTAAATGTGAAGTGTAATGATATAGCCTCTACTTATTTGCTTAGAAGAATTTCTATTAGTTAGAATTTTTTTCCGCCTCTTCTTTCTTGGTGAAGGTAGTTTGGGAATGAGTGTGTGTATTTTGAACCTATTAGCTTGTTTTGAGTGAATGTCATCGAGAAATGTTTCAACTGTCCCGAGTTCATTGTGGCAGGAGAAATAAAAGTAATACGACCTCAACGTTAAACTGGGATTGTTTGAATAATTTTTTATACTTGAATTGAGATCAGATGGGACAGTAATTTCGTGGATTCCATTATATCAGAGTTCATTCCTCGATTATACGACGTATGGTTGGATTCCGAGTGCGATAGAGTCATCTGAGATATTCTTGTGCAGTAGCTTCCGCATGTATGATCTTGCGCGGCCAGGGATAATAATAATAATAAAAATAAAAATAAATTAACCTAATTATCGCATAAAAGAACACCTAAGGTCATGAGCATAATAATAATTATTATTGAATAAGGTTGATGTGCGCTCATTTGTATTAATTTAGGCCTGGGAAATGGCAGTATCTGACCGATACATTTGTATATATTTTTGCTGTGCTATTATAGTTATTTGACTGGTAGATGGATATTATTGAATTTAGCAGATAAGTTGTGCATCCATTATTGAGTCAATTTAAGAAGAAAATATGTTACCTGACGTAATTTCTTCGTTGTGAGCGCAGATTAATTGAGAGCCACAATTATGGTGGAGAAGTAAAAATAAATATCGCAGCTCATGAACCGCATGCGCGGAATGTTCATTCTGACCTGTGTTTAAGCAATTTTGTCGATTTTCGGATGATTTTTGCTCGTAAATTTTCCCTGAACATCGTCATATGACTGAGTTCTTCAATAAAGTGATAATCATTGCTCTATCACATCTCAAGTTGATGAAAGGAAGTCCCCACGATATTGTCATCATGAGAATATTTTCCCTGACTTTGACTAAACATGAAAATAATAATCAAGGGCTAGCATTCATGTAAATATGTATATAATATTCCCGTGTATCTTTGTGTGAATGTAGTGTGTGTGATTTGTCTGTATTTTGCTTATTGTAATTTTACAGTCCATATTTGTGATGATGCTCTTCGCTGTTTCGTGGATTTTTTGGCCAAATTTATGCCAACTTTAGTGGTTCACTATTTGACAGAATTTAAACCTTTAGTGAATTTTATTCGTTTTTAAGGAAGAATAGGGTCTTAACTAGCGAAAACATATAAATAAGTATAGGCCATGTCAGTGGATTGAACTCACAAAATCGAAGTTGTAAAAGTAATATAACTAATTATTTTCAATCAATGGGTAAATGTAGGTTGACATGATGTCAAGTTCCAAAGTATTGTGTGAAGATCAACTACTGAATAATTATAAAAGGGAATTTATTAACTAATTTAAAGGTCAAGGAAGACGATTCAACCATAATTTCATGGGAGAAATTTTTTTATTTAATTTTCAGAAAGGAATGAAAATGATCATTTTCAAACTCGATTTAAGTTAAGTCCATTGAGGAAGGAAATTTTATTTTCAAATCATTTAATTATTAATGGAAGAGATAATCTCAAATTAATTATTATTGATCGTTTAATTATTTTTCAACTAAAAGTCTAAATATTATATTTACAGACTCAGGCATTTGCAGTTCCATTTATCGATGGAGTGTCCATGTTGGTAACGACATAAAAGAAGACAAGTCATATGAAAATTCCTAGATTTTGTACATTATTTGTAGAATTGAGAAGAGCAGTAGTTGTAATAAATGTGTGAAACCTATTTAGCTTTCTCTCATTTGCCACTAGTTCATCATCTATCCCTGCACTTGAAATTTTCGCACAGCCGATAAGCGAACGATCTACCCCCTGGAGATCCTCGCTCACCGGTCGAGCTGAGCCCGGCATGACGGGTGCAATACATAACTTGTGAGTCTGGCACATGTCGTTTCCTTGATGATGAAATTAGTGATGGGCAGTCTGAGACTAGGTCTCCAGATTTCTCGGGATTCCTCAAGACTAGCACAGGCACTATTTCTTGCGAGAAATTTTGAGAGATCTCGAGAGCGTTGTCCCCGTATTGTTTGGCGAGCAGCGTATTGTAGGCCTACAGGTAGTCGGAGCTGAATGTTGTTTGTGCCAAGCATGCAAATAGCCAACCATGGTCCTTCTCCATTTCGTAAATTCGTGTCAACAAGCGACTAGGGTGTTCATTTCTACCGAGGTCTATTTTGAGGCAGTATCACATAATTATAAAGGATGCGCATTCTGGCATTGTATGCACTGGTAGGTATACGAACCTGACGGCCACTGTAGGTACACGTACGTGGATACTAGAGGCGTGCATTATTCGAACTCGAGACGAGGCAAGATGCGCCTTGCTGCATATGCAACCACCATTACGCATGAATGGAATGTGTAATCTGCAATGCTTGAATATGCAGCCACCATTATGCATGAGTTGAATGTGTAATCTAAAATGCTTCAGATTGCTCCAATTCTTTCGACTGGTAGGTGTACAGCGTTATCAGACCCCACACCCAAACCCTGCTTGTGTTTACCGATATTTTAGTGATGAAGGAAATAATTCCTTACAATGTTATAGAGTATGCCCGTCATAATCAGGTACTTCGATATATGATGGTGCAATGTGAAATTGTACTAGTTGTACACGACAACTTGAAGACGATGTCCGAAACGCAACGTAAGTCGTGGTTGTCAGTTATATTGAAGAGATGGCACATAGCACAGCCCGCTGTGTTGTTTATTCAAAAGAAGTAAAATACGTCGGCAGAAATACTTCTGGGATGATCCGACACTTAAAAACACATAATGTAAATGAAGAGGAATAGTCACAGAACACCCCCGGCCCGGTCTGAATCACAAGAAGCTACCCTGTCGACAACGATTGTGAGGCATCCAGGTAGGTTTACATCCTAATAACAGTTATTAACCAATTATATGGGTTATTCTACAATCTGTATAAGAAACAGTCTGCAGTGATAAGAATCGAGGGCTTTGAAAAAGAAGCAGCAATTCAGAAAGGAGTGAGGCAAGGCTACAGTTTGTCCCCCATTATTTTCAATGTTTACATAGAACAGGCAGTAAAGGAAACCAAAGAGGAATTTGGAAAGGGAATCACAATCCAAGGAGAGGAAATCAAAACCTTGAGATTTGTCGGTGATATTGTTATTTTATCTGAGACTGCAGAAGATCTCGAGAAGCTGCTGAATGGTATGGACAAAGTCTTGGGTAAGGAGTACAAGATGAAAATAAATAACTCCGAAACAAAAGTAATGGAGTGCAGTTGAACGAAGGCAGGTGATGCAAGAAATATCAAATTAGGAAATGAAGTCTTATAGGAAGTAGATGAATATTGTTACTTGGGTAGTAAAATAACAAACGATGGCAGAAATAAGGAGGACATAAAATGCAGACTAGCACAAACATAGAAGAGCTTTCTTAAGAAAAGAAATTTGCTCACATCAAACATTGCTATAGAAATTAGATGTTTTTGAAGACTTTTGTGTGCAGCGTAGCATTGTATGGAAGTGAAACATTGATGATAACTAGCTCAGAAAGAAGGAGAATAGAATATTTTGAAATGTGGTGTTACAGAAGAATGCTGAAGATGAGGTGGATAGATCGAATCACGAATGAAGAGATACTGAATCGAATTGGTGAGAGGAGATCGATTTGGCTAAATTTGACGAGAAGAAGAGATAGAATGATAGGACACATCTTAAGACACCCAGGACTTGTTCAGTTGGTTTTTTGAAGGAAGTGTAGGTGGTAAGAACGTTAGGGGTAGACCAAGGTATGAATATGACAAGCAGATTAGAGCAGATGTAGGATGCAATAGTTATGTAGAAATGAAAAGGTTAGCACAGGATAGGGTGGCATGGAGAGCTGCATCAAACCAGTCTATGGACTGATGACTCAAACAACAACGGGTTATTCAGCTAAGAAGTTCACCTGAAATAACTCGTGAACAGTTTAAGATACTGGCATTCTGTCTTCACTTACATCTTCCCCATCTCAAGTTCGAATAATGCATGCCTCTGGTATCCAAGTAGGTGTACATCCTACCTACAGTTATTCACAAATTATGCAGAGTTATTATTATTAAGTACCAGAGGGTGAGGTCATGTGTAATAGCTCTGTACCTGACGTCCGCCTATACAGAAAACCTGTGCACGGGCCGATGACCTTCGATGTTAGGCCCCTTAAAACAACAAGCATCATCATCATCAAAACCTGCACTTCTTTCAAAGCTTCTGAGGAATATTTGTGGCTCATTTTGGGTGCTGAGTTGTGTTAGTGCTGTCCAAAGAATATACTCTCGTTTAATAGTGCTTTTAGTGTAATATTTATTCTAAATTTTGTGCAATAAGTGTCAGCCATCTTGTTAACTGCTACAATAGTTCCATAGATAACATTACCTAGACAGCCACTCGTTATGTTCGGCTAACATCTTTGCCCTCACTTTCACCCATTTTGTTTCTTTTGTCTTTGCTACCATGGAAACTATGATGAAGATTGGCACTCGGTTTAGTATTCTTCGCTTTGCTTAGGTCACACAGCTGGCCCATATTATCAGCCATCTTAACATGAGTAAAGTGAGCCTTCTGTACTGAACAGCATATTACACATTACCTGGTCAGCTTGCGTGGGGGTTTGGCTCTGAAATGAGTAGGAGCTAAACATAACCCTGCGTGAGACACTGGGGTAGGGGGCCTCAACCCCGACACGGCGCGTCCCAATGGCTGATACGGGACGTCCTGTAGATATGCAGGACAGGTGCGAATAAGGCATGGTCAAATAAGCACCCGCGGATCAAATGAGGCTAAAAAGAAAATGATCAACGGTCTCTAAGGCAGAAGAGGAGGTCTCCCAATGGCTTGGAGGGCGGAAGAACTAATTCCAAGTCTTACCAAGTTGGTTTTATTCTTGGATAGAAGATATGGACCGAATACCCTCCGGGATAAGGGACCCCCTTTACCAAGTGCCAACGGCCTCCAAGGAGGGCAGATGAGTGGGTATAGGGTAGGGCACTCTCTTGCCCTTGGAGTGGGAAACTGCTCCTAAAGGCGGATGAACCAGTATGGTCCACGGCATAGGATGGAGAAGGCCAGAGGGAAACCACTCCATTAAAGATCCACTGGATATCCCTTGTTATGCAGCAATGATGGTGGGCTTTGGAACTAAATGTAATTCCGAAGGTAAAATAGTCCCCAATTCGGATCTCCGGCTGGGGTCAGGGACAAAGTGTGGAAGAACACGAGAAATATTATTTTAGGAACTTGGAATGTACGATCCCTCAACGTTTGTGGTTAACTACAAAACTTAAAAAAGGAGATGCTAAACACGACATCGACATATTAGGACTGAGTGAAATAAAGTGGCCTGGGAAGGGGGACTTTTGGAGTGATAACTTTAGAATTATATACTCTGGAGCCAAAGGAAGCCATGAGTTCAGCGCAATGTACAATACAGTGATAGAACAATTATGGTGAGAACAGAAAATGATAATAATACAGGTGTACATGCCAACAACGAATCATTCAGATGAAGAAGTGGACCAGGTATATGATCAGTTAGAGGAGTTGATGGATACCATTAAGGATAACGAGAACCTCATTTTTCTTGGAGACTGGAACGCCTCTTTTGGTGAAAGAGAAGACGGGAAGACTGTAGGTCAGTATGGTCTTGGAGTAAGAAATGACAGAGGACAACAACTAATAGACTTTTGTAGAGCAAAAGGATTAATAATTACAAACACCTTGTTCAAACAGCCCAAGAGAAGAACTGGACCTGGAGATAAAGCGAGATATCAAATAGATTATATTATGGTAAGGGAAAGATACCGTGACCAAGTCAAACAATGCAAAAGTTATCCAGGGGCTCATGTAGCGAGTGACCACAACCTAGTATTCTTAAAATCTGATTTAAGACTAAGAAAGAAGAGGAAGAATGTGGAAAAATATTGCAGATATAATGTCAGGAAACTAAAACAAGAGAGAATCAAGGAAAACTATCAAACACTGATAAAATAGAACATCGCAGAAATACCTAATGGTACAATAAATGAGAAATAGATGGGCCTTAAACACTCTATCATAGAAGCTGCAAATCAGGTGATAGGGAAAACGACGAAACAAGCACGAGAACCATGGGTTACAGATTATGTGCTTTGAACTTATAGAAGAAAGGAGGAAATTTAAAAACTCAAAGAGTGAAGAAGGAATCAGAAACTATAAAAGACTTCGAAACCTAGTCAACAGAGAAGCAAAGAAGGCTAAGGAAGAATATATAATGAGACAATGCAAAGAAATAGAAAAAAGAATGGAGAAAGGAAACATGGAAACTGCTTATGAATTGATTAAGAAACAATTCAGAACAGTCACTGGCCGTAGTAACAGCATATTCAGTGAAAATGGGAAACTGTTGTCTGAGAGTAAAGAAGTGGGAGAAAGATGGAAGCGATATATAGAAACATTATATGAAGATCCTACTGACATAAATGACCTTGAAAATGAAGACAACATTACAAGTGATTAACTGGGACCCCTCTTTAACAAAAGAAGAATACCTTAAGGCTTTGAAAGAATTGAAACCTAATAAAGCGCCAGGATGCAATGAACTAACTGGAGAAATGATACAGAGACTGGATGATGAAACACACAGCTATATTTTTAAACTGATCACGGAAATATATAAAACCAGAGATATTCCAGAAGATTTTAAAAAGTCTCATAATCCCTATACCAAAGAAACCTGGAACTCTAAAATGTGAAGAACATCGCACCTTGAGTCTCTTGTCGCACATGTCAAAAATATTGACAAGAATAATATATAACCGAATAAGCAATAAAATTGAACCACATTTGGCTGAAGATCAGTTTGGATTCAGACGAAATAGAGGAACATGAGAAGCTATTCTAACGTTACGACAGGTTATAGACAAAACGCTAGACATAAGAAAGCCTTTGTTTATTGCATTCGTCGATTCAGAAAAAGCTTTTGATAATGTGAACTGGAATATGTTAACGAAGATTAGGACTAGTGTTGGTCTAGATTTTAGAGATAGACGAATAGTATATGAACTCTATAACAACCAAAGAGGCATCATAAACATAAATGGTGAAGTATGGGTGCTTATATAAAGAAAGTAGTATGACAGGGTTGTAATTTGTCACCAGTGTTGTTCAACCTGTATACTGACAAAGACATTGAGGAATGTAAAGAGGAAATGGAAGGGATAAAGATAAATGGAGTAGAAATCAAAATGATGAGATTTGGTGATGATATAGCTGTCATAGAGGAGAACGAAGAGAAACTACAAAGTGCATTAATAAAAATTAATAAGATATTGAGAGATAAATATAACATGAAAATTAATACAAAAAAGACCGAAATTATGGTATGCAACCGCCAACATATTGCAGTCGACATCAGAATTAGTGATATACCCACTAAGGCAAGTAAATGTCTTTACCTATTTTGGAAGTAAAATCACTCCAGATGGCAAAAGTTCAGTCGACATAAAGAGCAGAATTTCCCAAGCAAAGATTGATTTTTACAAGAAAAGGATACTACTTACATCAAAGAATTTAAATGTGGAGACTAAGAAGACATTTATTAAGTGCTATGTCTGGAGTGTGGCCTTGTATGGCTCAGAAACGTGGTCTATTAGTGCATGTGATAAGAAACGTCTGGAAGCATTTGAGATGTGGTGCTGGAGCAGGATGGAAAAGATCTCATGGACAGCAAAACTCACAAATGAAGAAGTTCTTCGATGAATTGATGAAAAAAGATCCATTTTAGCAACAATAAGAAAGAGAAGAGACCAATTAATTGGCCATCTCTATAGGCACAATGGTTTCATAGTTAATGTCATGGAAGGAATGATTCAAGGTAAAAGAGGAAGACCTAGACTGCAATATGCAAGACAGATCAGAGATGACGTAGGAACAGGCTCATATGTGCAAATGAAGAGATTAGAGGATTACACAGAAGAGTGGAGAAGAGTAATTGCTGCTAACCAACCTTAGGATTGAGAATTAAGATTAAGAAGATTCAGCTAAGATGTCCACCCCAAATATGTCGTGAACAGTTTAAGATACTGACATGCAGCACTTTTTCAGGCTTTTGACAAAATGTATCGGCTCACACTTTTTCATATGAGAACGTTATTTCATGCAATAACTGCCAATGGTATAGGGCTTACTATCAAGTTTAATGTCGTAGTTACTGGTACGTCGCAAAGCTTGCATTACAGGAGGATCGGTCTCGAGATTCTCGCGACAGTCTCGAGATCTGTGACATCGGTCTCGAGAGTCTCGAGCGAGAGCGTTGCCCATCACTAGATGAAATAGTATTGCATAGCGAAAAGTTCTCGATCTTCCTCTGTGGAAATTTGGTTATCACAATCATGATTGGTCAGAATAACGACTGTTTCTATTGGTGAATATGGAGATCTGGGAAATTTTCGTGTTTTCATTGGTTACCTTGTGTTCATTTGATTTCCGGTTTAGGGCTCCTCATGAGAGCGAAACAACTGTCTGCATCTTTGAATACTGATCACCTTCGCAGCCGGACGCGCTTTGCTTTCATACCGCCTTGGGACTCCAGCCTTCTGGGGTTACCGGCCTCCCTAGGTAAGTGCTATCATCTTATGTTTGATTTAAGTTAAATTCTTTCTTGCGTTTTGGCTCTTTCTCATTTAAAGTAAATTTCTGTGATAATGTAAATCTTATTTTGTGTATTGGAGTTTCCTCTAGATTTCCACATTCACCAATTTCAGGTTTTCTGAATGACAGTGCCTCGACAGTCATAGTATACTTTGTTCTAAATTTGTAATCTATGTAAATTGTAATTAATGTAAATTTAACAGTATTTGAGTTCCGCCTCACGAAATCCTGCCTCAACTTCTGTGTTAAAGCTTGAAGAGCTGAAGTATTCAATTGTACATCAGTATGTATCTCTGTTTAGTGTTTTTATGTTTTATTTTCTGCATTAATTTCTGGCCTTATTTTCTATTTGATTTTGTATCCTTTTCTTTTGTTGATAATTAATAGTTTGAGGGTGATTATCGAGAACGTTTTCTTCCCCATAAAGTTATACTTTCCCACGGACCTCAATAGGGCTCCTGCCACTTCCACATCCTTTCGTAGTTCTCATTTGAACTACCTGTAAGTTATGTTTTACCGTAGTATGGCTTTGAATTGCATATGTTTGGTTTGGATTTTCGTATATTGATAAGTTTACCATCTTATTCCCATTATTTTACGTAACCCTAACCTCCTGCCACTACAATATGTGTGAAGACGTGGAATCAGAGATAAGACTTTTTGCAGACGCTGTTATTCTGTACAGAGTAATAAGTTACAAAGGTAATCCCAAAAATAAGGTCTATTTTTTAAAAATAAATACATAGACCTGTTTATTTCTCCAATAGTTTACATCATTTTACAGCTTGAACATTTAGACATTTTTCTACATAATCACCATTTTGATTGATGTATTTTTGTAGACACTGTGACAGTTTTTGTATGACCATTTCATACCACCTTGCCGCCATGCTGTTCAGGAAGTTGTGAGCGGCGCTTCAGGAAACCTCAGGAACCAAACTGCAGAGATCATCCAGGGTGATCTGGCCATCTTCACGCATGATTTGCTCAACCTTCGCGACTGTCTTGACGGGAATTCGTGGTCTACCGCTTCTTTGTTCGTTTGTCGTGAATTTCAGTCTGACTGGCTGCAAACTCTCTACACCACTTTGCACATTTTCAACATCCATGCACGACTCACCATACACTTGCGTCAACTGGTGATGGATTTCAATAGGTTCAGTACCTTATGCGTTCCAAAAACCGAATAACTGCATGCAATTCGCACTTGGCGGTAACATCCAACGGAGATCTGCTCTCAACGGCTGCCAGGCCAAGAACGTATGCCTCAGCGCGGCGTGTGCATGTTTATATGCGAGCACGGTAAACACTCTTCACAATATTGTGACCAACAGCCACACGAACAGAGTTCTGTATTTATAAAAAAAAATAGGACACTTCATTTTTGGTATTACCCTCATACAAGATTGTGAGCAAAATGACCTCGATAATGTCGTGAGATGGACAGTAGGCAATGATATAATGATAAATGGGGTTAAGAGTCAGGTTGTGAGTTTCACAAATAGGAAAAGTCCTCTCACTTTTAATTACTGCGTTGATGGGGTGAAAGTTCCCTTTGGGGATCATTGTAAATACCTAGGTGTTAAGATCTTCATTGGGGTAATCACATAAATATGATTGTAAATAAAGGGTACATATCTCTGTACATGGTTATGAGGGTATTTAGGGGTTGTAGTAAGAATGTAAATGAGAGGGCATATAAGTCTCTGGTAAGACCCCAACTAGAGTATGGTTCCAGTCTCTGGGACCCTCACCAGGATTACTTGATTCAAGAACTGGAAAAAATCCAAAGAAAAGCAGCTCAATTTGTTCTGGGTGATTTCTGACAAAATAGTAGCGTTACAAAAGTGTTGCAATGTTTGGGCTGGGAAGACTTGGGAGAAAGGAGACGAGCTGCTCGACTAAGTGGTATGTTATGATAATGTAAGAAATTTATTTTTCTTCCACCTATTGAATACAACTCAATATGTTAGAGTTAAATCCTCATTAAAATAAGAATTGGTACATGTTTCATCCTTTCCTATGGGGCATCATCAGCCATATCATTACCTCAAACCGTATCAGGTAGCTGGTTAAAATTGATCTAAAATCTACTACAAAATTGAATACATTAACAAAACTTCACTTAAAAATGCCGTCATTATATGAGTAACTTGATTTAGGTACAAGTAAAAATTAATAGTGATGGCCTTGAGCAATGGTACTGTTGAATATGAATGAAAGTTTGACAATATTGTTACAAAATGATGAAAGTGTATAGAACAATACAAATGATTATATACAAAATAATAAGGAAATGCACTCCAACACTGTGCCATCTTGGCATGTGTACCTGATATAGTCTTATTCAAAAGATAGCGAATAAGTTCTGATTTTTTGTAACTAGCCCAGAAAGATGTTATATTTATGCCGTAGTTCTACTTGAGCACCTAACATAGAGAACAGCTTAATAAGGCTGTTGAAATGTCATTAGACCATCTTCTTCCGTACAAATGATTATGAAAATGAAAACCTACAACCTGTTTTCCAGTCAATGACCAGGTCAGGGATGGGATGAACGAAGCCCCCAACTTGCGGCGATGATATGATTTGTGCTGGCTGTTGAGGCGTGTTGCACTCCTCTGGGGGCAATGATTAATGACTGACAGATGAAGTGAAATGATAGTGGAGAGGGTGCTGGAATGAAAGATGACAGGGAAAACTGGACTACCCGGAGAGAAACCTTTTCTACCTCTGCCTTGTCGAGCACAAATCTCACACGGAGTGACTGGGATTTGAGCCACGGTATCCAGCGGTGAGCTACGGAGGCTTACAAATGATTATATAAAGAGTAATAAGGGAATGCACCCGAACACTGTGCCGGACCTTCATATGCACTTGATATAGTCTTATTCAAAAGATAACAAATAAGTTCTATTTTTTTTTTGTAACTAGCCCAGAAAGACGTTATATTTATGTCGTAGTTCTACTAGAACACCTATGTTGAACAATTTATTAGAGAACACCTTAATGAGGCTGTTGAAATATCATTAGAACATCTTCTTCTGTACAAATGAAGTCTTGTAGTATTGTAATGCAGAACAGTTGCAATGCATTTCCTTATTATTTTGTATATAATCATGAAGAATGGAAGAGGATGGTCTAATGATATTTCAACAGCCTCATTAAGTTGTTCTCTAATAAAATGTTCAACATAGGTGCTCAAGTAGAACTATGACATAAATATAACATCTTCCTGGGCTAGTTGCAAACTAAAAAAAAAAAAAAAAAAAAAAAAAAAAAAAAATATAGAACTTATTCGCTACTTTTGAATAAGAATGTATCAAGTACACACACCAAGGTCCGGCAGTTTAAAGACTGGAGCATAATTTCAACAAGATCTAAGAACAAGTTGAACAAACCACCGTATGTACAAAACAACATTGTCGTCATCATTTTAAAAGTATTTTATACTGAAGTGCAATATTATCAAGTACAATATTTTATCTAATATTAATTTATGCAGGTGTTACAGTGTGTTTTAAGGTTGTTTCTAGTTATTATGTTTGCTTGATTTGACTCGGTAGCTGATGATGGCACAAGTTTAGTGCCGAAACTAGTACCCCATGTGAACGACATGTGATTGATTCACATTAATAATTTGTTTGTGTATTGAATAGGAGGACCCCTATTAATTAATTTCAATTATTGTAATCCCACTTCAACAAGGATAATAAAATTTCTAAATATCAATATCTTAGGTGCACCTATCTGGGTACGCGCACACCCCAATAAAATTTCCCAAACAATTTACCAAATTGTGTTTGGAACAATTAAAAGCCAACAGGCATTAATAAAATAAATTATTACATGTTTGAGACCCCCAGTGCACACGGAAGCGTTTCAAATGAAAATGTCTAACCGCGTCCCCTAACAGACCGACAACGTCCTCAAGTAACCAAAGGTAGGCTAAAATAAAATTAAGAAAGAGCCCACATCAAAAGAAAAACAATAAACTAGAAAGAAATCAATAATAAGGTAACACAATAATACTGAAGCAATTAAAACTCATCTCATGACCCAGTTCATCACACCAACAGCATAAGTACACCACACAACAGCGAACGTCAGCACATTCTTACAACACTGACTATACTGCGATAATGCAAACTAATCAAACCGTTATCAAAAAAACAAAGTCGGAAGCATACCCCAACAATGCAATTAAATGGAGTGTAGCTTCAGAACCCGAAACAACACTCAAAATTTAAAGATAATAATAATAATAATTAAGGAATAAAATTAATTTTAAAAAAAATTGGAATTAAATTCAATTCAACACAAAACATGCTTCAGTATTCACCTGGGATTAAAATCAACAAACGTTACATTAATTTTAAATATTCATTTGCCCTTACGAGGCTAATCATATCACATATTACACCAAATTTTACTTGTCACAGCTCCAGTTAAAAGAGCAGCACGTTTGAAACCATACTGTTCTTGTGACGAAGAATTATGTCCTTTCAATTTAAGTTACTCACTTGCCCCAAAATAAAACATATCAGGTTGGGCATATCTAAATTGGTGGAATTCAATAATGTTAACTACAAAAAATTCAGTTCCAATGCCTTAACGTGGTTGTAAGTGCGAATCGATCTTCAGTCCACCACAAAAATAGTTAATGTCACATGACGACCCGACATGTTGGATTGCTTACAGCAGCAAAATGACGAAGTATCGTGGAAACATATATGGTATACAAGGTTGGACTTACCTACAGTGCTGAGGCCTTTTCACAATGTACAGATTTTATGTCTGTGGCGACGTTATATCCATGTATTACGGCATGCTTCAATTGTGAAAGGAATGGTCACATTAAAATAAGAACCGCACACTAATAATTTTAAAACCACCCACCACTAATATAGATTCAACTTGCGAAGAAACACTTATTAGGGTCGTTTGAATACACACACAGACCGTCTGCTAGCCATTGTAACAGGAGGCTGCCACCGAGACATCCTTACTCAAGCGAAGATGGCCACCAACAACGCGGTACCAGCCGCTTACGGCAGGGAGTGTTGTGGAAAACAGTCAACAGTCAAGTGGCTCGCTATCCAATACCAACTTCACTACAACAAAGCTCCACGGAATATCCAATGGTGATGGATCACCCCACTGTTATATTACAATATAAACCAATAAGATCCTCAAATGCACAACAATTAGTTATCACAGAGTTCCGTTCCATTGGGCAAGGTTAAACAACAGTTTCCTTTCACCTTTTCTTTTAAATTCCACATGAATAGATTTCCGGTGTAGCGGTAATTCCACATAGTCCTCATAATTATATCACTACAGCCTCACCCCCCAAGGGCACATACCACGGTAGGGTGATAAGTTGAGTTCGAGTACACAGGAAGATGCAGATAGTGACTGGCGGAACGTGACAGTTCACACACATCGCTGATTCAGAATTGAAGCATCACAGGACAAGTACTCATAGAGATGGAAGTTTTTACAATCTCTAGCCTCATGAAGCTAGTTGCTTTACGTCGCACTGACACAGATAGGTCTTATGGCGACGATGGGACAGGAAAGGGCTAGGAGTGGGAAGAAAGCGGCCGTGGCCTTAATTAAGGTACAGCCCCAGCATTTGCCTGGTGTGAAAATGGGAAACCACGGAAAACCATCTTCAGGGCTGCCGACAGTGGGGTTCGAACCTACTGTCTCCCGAATACTGGATACTGGCCGCACTTAAGCGACTGCAGCTATCGAGCTCGGTACCTCATGAAGCAATGGCAACAGCACAAAGTCAATGTCATCGACAGGATTATTAGTGGCACAGAAATGATGAATACCATGCTCATACTGCCAAGAAGATGTTGTTCACACACAGTGCATGGCTACAGTCATACAGCACAACAGAGTGGTAATCGGCTCATTTTCAGCACAGATGGCGGAGTTTACGTGCACATGTTGCCGACACATATCGAAGGAGTGGAAACACCACGGGTAACATTAATACGTAGCACCGGGAAACATCAATCAGTCACAAGATATGCATGCATGCCTTACGGACACTGTTCATGAATGTCAGTTCACCACAGTAGTATTAAAATTTTGCGAAATGCCTTAGATCACACAGAGGTCCAAATTTTCGCTAGACAATACCACACTTACACTTACATCACTATAATTACCAGAAGTTTACAATAGTGTATGTACAAGATATTACAATATGCCTCAAACAGACGAGTTTCCAATTATACAGTCTTCACTTGGCTCAGGTGAACCCTCTTTATTCTCCTAGCAACAGGGTCACTGACGAGGAAGGAGAAGGATTCAAACGTTGTAGGATGGTGCAAGGACCGTTGAAACGAGAAGCCAATTTGGAAATATCTCGACCATCACCAATAAAGCAGAAGACCATAGTATATGTAAGAGGAGAATGAGCAGTACCGGGATATGGCTAATGTGATGACCAGGGCGTATGGACTAGTGACCGGCAGATAACCTCTGAATGACAAGAAGGGTAGTAAAACAAGTGGTAAAGATGCTAAATATAATAAACCAACCTATCCATAACCATAACCGCAGAGATCATATGGAAAATCGACCCAGAATAAGAAACAAGCAATGGCAATAACTGGAGACTTTGCTACCATCATAATAGGTGGAGGGGTGATCTCAAGGTGCGTCCGCAAGGAATCACCATGCAACCATTACCGAGGTCAACAACCACATGACATCCGACAATCATAATCAGGACAATAGGCAACAACAGACAATGAATGAAAGTGTTATCAAATCAACCAGAACTAGCTCTACGCAGCATTAATATAGGCCAAAATTCAAAGAAAATTCCATCGCTATGTACATAAACCTTGAACATAATGAGCACAAGTGTTCTACCAAGACCATCAGGTGTTCAACAGAACCTCTGGAAAATCCAGGACTAATAATATGGTGGCATAATGACAGTCCACCCTGTGTGATTATGCCAATCAACACAGACACCCTTCCAGCCAGTCGGAATACACAGGATAAAATAAAACAAACGATGTAGAAATGACAGTTAACACGATGACCAAGCTCATGTGACCTAATTTATTCTCTTCACCACCTCAGGAACTGCCTGAGCACTCATCTTCTAGAAACCTTTGTTTGTCAATTGTGATTCTCAGTTGTTCTAATATTGCACTTTTTTTAACCTATTTCTCTTCACATTTGTTTTTTAATGTCAACTGTTCTGCATGACAAGACTACATCAAGCATACGATTACAATACTCATCCTCGAGCCATTTATTTTTCTTCTTCTCTTCAAGCTTTTCTAACACAGTGCTACAGTAACATGCGTTATATTGCTCTACATGAACTTACATATGCTGAAAAAAATATATCTTCAACATTACTGGTTATTTATCTGTGCATTCTTTTTCCTGTTTTTAAGTGAGCGGCTGATGATGAATTGGAATTTGGGGCTAAAACGGTACCGTTTATTTATTATTATTTTTTCTAGTTGCTTTACGTCGCACCGACACAGATAGGTCTTATGGCGATGGGTACCGTTTATGATCAACCAGGGATGTAACCTTACATTACTAAGTTTACATGTATTGAAAAGGTGGAACCATTACATAATTTTAATTGTGAAGCAGTACTAATCACAAGTAACGTAGGCTCACGGTGTTCCTCATATAGTGGTACTACTCGCACATAATGTACTATGCACAGGTAAGGCAAACCTATGGTGTTTCTCACATAAGGCCACCGCTCACAGGATATTCCTCACGTAATGGTATTAATTTAAAGAAAAGTTGATTCATGTTGTTCCTCACATGATGGTAATAATCACACTTAATCTCAAGGTTCAAAATTCAGGATACCTGGGTCATCCCTTTTAGTCGCTTTTTAGGACAGGCAGGGGATACCGTGGGCATATTCTTCACCTGCGTTCCCGACCCACAGGGGGTAGATGATGAAGAATACCTCACTGACATGGACGAAAGTGAGAAGTAAAGAGTTATTATGAATGCAAATATAAAGTTAACACTGTTTAAAGACACGATAATAAAATTCACATACAGTCATAGAGGGAACAAAATGAATAAAGTATTTCCAGTACTCAAGAGGTGTGTTCCAAAAGGCTTAGTGGCACAAGCAAAAGAATTTTATCTAGAAACCAGGAGTTGTGTCCAAGTAAAGGGACATCAGGGGACTGTTGCTCGACCGGTCGCCTGCGCTGCAAGCCTGTCTTACGCCAAGCACTTTGCTGTAATGCGCTGTTCGGCACCACAAGCTCCCCTCCTTTGCAGTCCTCTGAGAGCTTTATCAGCATAAGGTTCAGTTCAATCAAGTGTTCATATGTTTAGTGCTCAGTGGATTGTGCCATTTTCATTACATGAGTGTGTGTATATACACATAATACTTTCATAAAGTACAGGAAATCTTGTGTGGAAACACTCTATGACTCAGTGCCGGGCGAGCGCTGGCCGCATTATGGTAAAGTGCTTGGCGTGAGACAGGCTCTCAGCGCAGGCGACCAAATGAGCAGCAATCTCCTGAATAGATAAAAAAAATGTCCCTGTACAAGCTAGAAGACTAGAATTGCAGCAGTGATAAATTTCATGATTTTGTCCGTACTGACTTACACTAAAGTTATGTAAAATTTCTTCAAATGAAATTACAAGATCAATGCACTAATTAAATACAGCATATGATATTAAATAGAACATGTTTTGACCCTAATTTGGGCCTTCTTCAGCTTAATAAAATTTTTTTTTTTAAGTTGCTTTACATCGCACCGACACAGATAGATCTTATGGCGACCGTGGGCAAGAAAGGACTAGGAGTGGGAAGGAAGCGGCCGTGGCCTTGATAAAGGCCCAGCCCCAGCATTTGCCTGGTGTGAAAATGGGAAACCATGGAAAACCATCTTCAGGGCTGCCAACAGTGGAGTTCGAATCCACTATCTCCCGAATACTGGATACTGGCCGCACTTAAGCGACTGCAGCTATCGAGCTTGGTCAATAAATATATTAAATCAGAAATAAAAATAATTTAAAAGCTACATACCGATGTCGGTTAACAAGTCCTAATGCAAAATTCTATAATGACATAATCCAAGAACATATTAAAAATAGGCCAATGACATCATTTTACATCTAGTTAAAACATTAAATATGAGTCCTAAAATGCATCACTTTATAAAATTCTATTAAAAGTTAAGGACATAAATAACTAGAAAATAACTACAGAATAATTAAGGTAACACAGCACTAAGCAATCATCTTTCAGACAGATCTACAAGTATTGGACACACATAACTACAGCCAAGTAAGGTAACACAACACTCACCAATCATCTTTCAGACATATCTACAAGTATTGGACATACATAGCTAGGACATAACTACAGCACAATTAAGGTAACACAGTACTCACCAATCATCTTACAAGTACTGGACACACATAACTAGGACATAACTAAAGCACAATAAGATAACACAGCACTGAGCAATCATCTTTCGAAGATACCTACAAGTATTGGAGAGGAACAAACAAGTTATATACAGGGTGGCTCAAAAAACACTGACAGAACTTAGCATGTTGTAATGGACGGCAAACTGAGGGGTTCTGCTGCAGTGGGGTGTCAAAATTTGTATATGCTGGTACCCTTGCACTCCATATTTTGAAAAGAAAACTTTGCGAATGTTATCTGTTCATTATATTACAAAAGGGGTCCGAATTGTCAAACTTCAACTAGATTTCAGAGCCTCATTTGATGATGCAGATATCAGTAATTCAGTCACTTTTTGGATTCATGTGATGAGGACCTCTTTTGATGAAACTGAAGTCTCCTTCACCATACCCCCAACAGTACCACGAACAAAAACGTCTTTGACTTCTTTGAACAATCTAACAGTGTAACAACTGGTTGGCCACTGGGATGAGTCTTCTCTAATTGGGTCAATCCTGTGCAGTATGTTTTCTGTCTGCATGGCTCCTGCATCATGAATTTAAAAGAAATGTTATCATGACTGTTTTTCTTGGTCTTCCGCGATGGCATTTCCCTGGTATTTTAGCTTCCAAAATTTCCATCAACACATTCTTATTACATAAAATCAGCTTCATGGTCCGTATCGCACTTCAATAGATTCACAATTAAGTATTTAATTTATTTTCCACCTAGTCGATACAATGATTGCTTAAGGCAATTTTTAATGGTCAAAAGTGGTACATGTTTCGTATATTATCAACATCTTCAGCCACATAACACTGTTTAGATGAAAAATATATAAAATTGACAAAGTAATGCTTTAGAGGAAGTGTTAATTTTAAGGACACTTCCTCTAAAGCATTACTTTGTCAATTTTATATATTTTTCATCTAAACAGTGTTATGTGGCTGAAGATGTTGATAATATACGAAACATGTACCACTTTTGACCATTAAAAATTGCCTTAAGCAATCATTGTATCGACTAGGTGGAAAATAAATTAATTACTTAATTGTGAACACATTCTTATGTCGAAGGATCGAGTCCCACTGTCAGAAAGTTGTTTCTGCCTAATCTGACTCAACAGTTGTCTCTTTTCTTGGACCTTAGTGTTGGTATTCTTCTCCACCCAACTTATCTGTTGCAGCCGACGCCTCCAGGTCTCGGGACAATACGGCGCAACATACCAAACATACCATTTCATTATTATTATTATTTTATGTACGATGAGGGACACTATCTTTGCAGGCTTGATCTGCTATTGCTATTCACTGACCGACACTGAAAGATGGATTTCTGCTATGATTTTTGACTATAAGTGCCAATTTCTGTAACAGTGATGGAGGCCAACAATTCAGACACCTTTTGTAATTTAATGCAAAAGAGTTGGGAATATGGAAAGGATATGGCCGTGATATTCATAGATCTAAGATACAGGGAGAAGGTTTGGTAAATCGTGGTCAAAAAAGAGACTGGGTTCACAAACTGTAGAAATGTTGTGAGCAGTGTACAGACTCCGGTTGGAAAGACAGAACTCGACTAAGACAGGGGAGCTGTTACCTACTTTCTTCTTTACAATTTGCTTTACGTCGCACCGACACAGACAGGTCTAATGAAAGGCCTAGGAAGTAAGCAGCCACGGCCTTAATTAACATACAGCCTCAGCATTTGCCTGGTGTGAAAATGGGAAACCATGGAAAACCATCTTCCGGGCTGCTGACAGTGGGACTCGAACCCACTATCTCCGGGAAGCATGCTCACAGCTGCAGGGCCAACTCGCACGGTTTTCTAACGATTATCGATAAAATTGTAAAGGAGAGAAAGGAAGCACACGGAGAGAGGCAAGTTCAGATGATATTGTGGTCCTGTCTATGTACAGCAAGGAAGTACTGGAACATCCTGATGCACCCAAGAAGGGAAATAAAATCAGCAGAGAGAAAAGGAAGACCATGGTGATATCAAGAGGAGAAAGACAAGGAAAAGACATTGTGAAAAATGGTGGTTAAAACCTTGAAATTGAGGACAGTTTCAAATACCTAGGGAGGACAAGGCTAGACATGGACTGATACGTTCTACCAGAGTGTAAGAAACCTTATCTGGAATAAGGAAGTACCAAAGAAGTAATTATGTGCCTGAGACCTGGACAATGACAAGTACCGTACGGAGGAGCATAGAATTCAAGCGAGTGAAATGAAATACTGTAGTTAAGAAGTACGATAGGAAAGACAGAGTGAGAAATAGATCAATCAGAAAGAAAGTTGGAATAGAAAACCTAAATGAGAGAGTTGACAAGAATATACTAAGATGGTTTGGACATAAAAGATGGAGGAGAAAGAATACCAAAACAGATGACGCAGATGAAGTTCGAGGAAAAGAACAAGATGGAGACGTAGAACAAGGTGGATAAAGAGGAGTGGGAGAAGAAGAAACCTGGACTGGGACAAAATGATGGAAGAGAAATAGAGGGGAATGAGCAGGAGGATGATAACTCCACTTTATTAATAAGTTATCCTCAGTCTACTGAGTCTGTACAGTTTTCACTCCTGTAGAGCCACGAAAATAGTTCCATGTGTACCATGAAGCATAAAGGTGAAGATTACAGCATTATTTGTCCCCAAAACTACTTTCAAAGGTTTGGTTTAACAAAGTGCTCAGTAATTTGAATACAGAGAATATGACACAAAGTGAAGGAGAACAACTATAATGTTACTTACTTCCTTGACTGTGACTAGATCAAGCCCTGGTTCATCCTTCACCATCACCTGCTGCAGACCTTCGTCCTTAAAGGAAAGAAAAAAACAAATGTCTGCAGATTAGAAAAGAAGATAGAGGTGATGATGTGAAATTGCATAAAGATCTCTTACTTGACAAAGTAAACAATCAAATGAGAAATGCAGTGAAAGAAGCTGAGCAAATCGCTAAAGACACTTGACCTTCTTTTAAAAATTCATTTTATTTTTTGGTTTTTAGTTTTGTTATAGTGAAAGTTTTTCAGTTTTTTGAGTTAATCTGTAAATGTAAAGTCAAACTGATGCAGGATTAATAAAATTAGAAAACTTCTGAAAGAACTTATAATTGGAAAAGACAATATTTAATTAAAAACCAAATTAAATTATTTATTCTTGAAAGAACATCACTAGATTCTATCAAATCACCCTTTTAATTATTCAAAAAGGTTTTATGTGTAATAAGAACAAGTGTAAAATATTTCTGTTAAAATTCTGTATGCACTTTTGTAATAATTATGGACTTTATTTATTTGAAAGTACACAGGCAGGAGGCCCACTACCAGTACAGTACCTTAACACAACAATACTTATAATACATATGTAAGAAAAATAAAGACAAGGAAGAAGTAAAAATAAGAAAATAATAAACATATAATGCTGTTACAGATGCAGAGTCAGCCCTTTAATGTAAACATTGTGCAAGTATATGCTCCAACAAAACATGACGACATTGATGAGTTCTATGATATGCTGAATAAGGTGTGTAAAGAACTCAACAGCACTAACATAATAATAATATCAGGAGATTTCAATGCCAAAATTGGGCAAGGTAGAAGGTCTGACTTAGTGGGAGAATATGGACTGGGTTCAGCTAACCAAACAGGAGACAGTCTATTCCAATTCTGCCAAGAGCAAGATCTAGTTGTTTGTAACACTTGGTTCAAACTTCATAAACGGCACCTCTACACATGGATTTCACCACTAGAAAAGGAAACAGGAAGACCAATCCGGAATCAGATTGATTATATTCTGGTTAACAAAAGATTTAGAAATATTGTCAAACAAGCAACAATGTATCCTGGAACAGATATTGGGTCCGACCATGAGCCATATGTGGCAGATATCAGATTGAAATTGAAAACCACCACATCAAAGCAAGTGTCTAGCAAGTTTGATGTTACCAAATTGCAAGATGGTACAACTACAAAAGCAGTAATACAAGACCTGAACAACAAAATGCAAACCAACAATAGCAACAACAATGACAACAGTACAGAATATCAATGGAAAATATTACATGATACACTGTTAAAAGTCTGTAACGATCATCTTACACCAACAAGGCAAAAGAAGCAGAGATGGATGACTGATGAAATACTTGATCTAATGGAACAGAGAAGACACAAAAAGGGCAGAGAAGACAGCTACCAACAGACACAAAGGGAGATTAAGAAGAAAATCAGATTAGCCAAGCAAAGATGATGGATGACAATGAATATACAAGAAAGTAAAAGAGCTGGGCTGTACAGAAAACAGACGCCAATGACTCCCTTTGATGACACCAGCAAACCCATCCTAGATGAACAAAATATCATACAGACCTGGACAGAATACATAAACAAATTGTTCAGTGATGAAAGAGGTGAAATTGTGTACTTACACAATGCAAAAGGTCCAAAAATAACAAAAGAAGAAGTATTACATTCCCTTACAATATCACTTAATGGTAAAGCAGTAGGTCCAGACCAGATACCAGCTGAGGTTCTAAAACTAATAACTGAAGAGAATGTTGACCAAATTGCTAAACTTTTCAATACAATTTATGATACTGGAATAATCCCAGAGGACTGGTTGCAATCGACATTCATCGCAATACCTAAAAAGTCTCATCCAAAGAAATGCAGTGACTACCGTCTCATAAGTCTGATGAGTCATTGCTAAAAGCATTCTTACGTATAATACAAGCATGCATTAGAAAGAAGTGCGAAATAGACTTGGATGACAACCAAATGGGTTTCAGAAATGCCTTTGGCACACGAGAAGCCTTATTCAGCATCAATGTCCTGTTCCAAAAATGCTGCCAACTACACAAAGATATATTTGCATGTTTCATTGACTATGAGAAAGCTTTTGATAGAGTGAAACATGAAAAACTGATAAAGATTCTCCAACGAAAACATCTCGAAGGAAAAGACATACGCATCATACAGAATCTCTACTGGGGCCAACAAGCAACAGTCAAAATCAACCAAACCAAAACATCAGATGTGAAAATCGGAAGGGGGGTACACCAAGGTCGTATACTCTGGCTGCTCCTTTTTAATATCTATTCTGACATCATTTTTAAAGAAGCTTTGCATGATGTTGAACTGGGTGTGAAAGTAAATGGTGTTTTGATCAATAATATTAGATATACAGACGACACTCTGATTCTGTGCAACTCTATAGAAGGCCTTCATGAACTCCTGAACAGAATCCATGTCAAAGGTTTACAGTATGGTCCCAATATAAATGTAGCAAAAACTAAGTTAATGGTATTTAGCAGAAACAGTAATGCAAATGTAACCTTGACATTAAACAACCGTAAAATAAAACAAGTCCACCAGTTCAAGTAAGTCGGCAGCATAATAACAGACAGTATGGATCCAGATAAGGAAATCAGATGCAGAATTGAGAATGCTAGAGCTGCATTTCGCAGGATGAGCTCTTTGTTCTGTAATAATCATCTGAATCTGAAGCTCAGACAGAGATTAATGAAGTGCTACATCTGGTCAGTACTGTTATATGGAGCAGAAACATGGTCATTAAAAGCCACAAGTATCAAACGACTTGCCGCCTTTGAAATGTGGTTGCACAGAAGAATGTTTAGAATACCCTGGACAGATATGATAACAAACGACGAAGTCCTAACGAGAGCTAGGACGAAGCAAGAACTAATAACAACTATAAAAGTTCGCAAAATAGTTTATCTAGGCCACATATTAAGAGGAAAAATATATGGCCTCATAAAACTCATTCTCCAGGGTAAAATAGAGGGCAAACGGCAAGTTGGCAGACCAGAGATAACATGGTTACACAACATCAAGCGGTGGACCGGTACTGAGACAACTGAGAGACTCTTCCGACTGGCAAAAGACAGAAAAACTTTCTCCAGAGTAATCGCCGACGTCTGGGCAACCGGATATGGCACTTGAAGAAGAAGAAGAAGAAACATACAAAGAAAATAACCTAAAGTACACCAAGGATTTTTCCATACTATGAAAATACAAGAATTAAAACATATAACTAAAATGCAATAAGTGATTAAAAGACTACAATAATAAATACCATTAATATCAAAAAGCAGAGAATAACATCTGAATTTAGAAAGAGAAACACAAGCCTTGAAATGTTTAATGATAGTATTCGATTGTGAAATTAAATCTATTTCTGTAGCAAAATTCTTGTAACAATATAATATTTTAATGACAAAAGTGCAAGAATTCAAGTGATGGAATGTTCTGAACCTTTGAACATGAAACGAGATAAAATTCAACAGTCCTATGGAATCGAATTTATTGTTTATAATTGTGTTTAATGTTTTTAGAAAATATTAACTTTTCTGTTCTGCAGTATGTGAGATTAAACTTATTTTTAAATACTGTATTGATGTATTTTGTAATACAGATATCGTAAAAACTTTTTTTAATAACTTCAACAGCATGCTTTTGTTTTTTTAATTACAGATGCATGTTCTACTTTACTCCTAACAAGCAAAAAAGAAACTAAAAATCCCCATGTCACTACAGCCCTGAAGGGGCTTGGCCTACCAAGTGACCGCTGCTCAGCCCGAAGGCCTGCAGATTACGAGATGTCATGTGGTCAGCACGACAAATCATCTCGGCCGTTATTTTTGGCTTTCTAGACCGGGGCCTCTATCTCACCATCGGTTAGCTCCTCAATTCTAATGACGTAGGTTGAGTGGACCTTGAATCAGCCCTTAGCTCCAGGTAAAAATCCCTGACCTGGCCGGGAATCGAACCCGGGGCCTCCGGGCAAGAGGCAGGCATGCTACCCCTACACCACGGGGCCAGTACTTCTAACAAGGCTAGTGAACAACTATCGATGATTAAGTAAATAATCTGGAGCTCCTTATTATAAACCCAAGAAGTATGTTGTTATTCATTTCTTTTTTGATAAAGGTGTTATAATTTAATTTTTCATCAAATATTAATCCTAAGTCTCTAATTGTTGAAACTCTTCTAATTTAGATTTATCATGTAACTTGTTGAGTGATGAAGCAACATTTACAAATCATGACCAAGTAAACCTCCAAAACATGCAAAAAAATCCCCACTGCCTTCATCAGGTGGAACGTCAGCATCCACGGAGTTTGAATGTGTGGTATCGAATAGCGAAAATAGTGACTTTTTTTCCCCCCCTAGATTCTCAAAAGTATCTCAAGCTTCTAACAGACCAACTCCCACAGTTCCAGGATGAACATGTATCAGGATGATGGCTATTCAGTGCACAGTGCTTGATGTACTACAACTTGTCTTCACCTATTGTTTCCAAATTGTTGGACTGCATGAAGGGCCCAGATTTGACCCCTTTAGATTCTTTCCTCTAGGGAAGGCTAAAAGACACTGTTCAAAGGGATATGTCGACTACAGCAAATGATATGAAATGACTTATTACTGCACCCTGCACTGAAATTTCTGACGAAATGCTAGAATGTGTAAACCAACCCCTACATGACAGATTTGAAGTTTGTATTGAAGCTGCTGGTCATCATTTTGAACACAACCTTTGAAGGCCAATTCTCTTTCTTCTCCAGAATTAAAAAAAATAATTGTTTGTTCACTTTTTCTTTTCTTAGGTTAATGTTGACACATGGAGCAGACAACTACTGGCAAATACAATTTTCATAGCTCGTATACTACTTGTAGTGTAATCCTGGAGGGAAAAACCCAACATAGACATTCTAATTTATTCTAGTTTTATTTTGGTGTTTGTTAATGTCAATAGGCATTGCTTGATTTGAAGACTGTAACTTTTTACAACAAATACACATTGCAATAATTATTAAAATCTGTGTATGGGTTATAATCATGACTTGTTGGCAACACTTCATTTCTATGTAAACAGCACATCAACAGCACCTTCCATTTCAGAAATATTTGGGGCACAAATTTTAGGTAATTCACTCCGTATAGTAAGACGCAATCGTACATTTATTCTTCTGGTAAATGCTACACATTAAAATTTTTTTTTTAAACATTAAAAGCCGTATGATTCCCATCACACCATGAGCAGTGTACTACAGTACCTGATCCTCATACTTCTTCTTATTTATAGTTTTATGAAGTTTTACATTATGAGCCAACAGCATACAACTGGCATGGCAAAGACTATTTGGCTAGTCATTAATCAAGGCGACCCAAATTGGATCCTTGAGGAACACCAAAATAACTTATGACTATTATTATTTGAATTTGTTTAGGTTTTCTAACCAATGATCTTCATAATATTGTTCCATATTGAAGACCCAGTATGCAATATTATGTAATGACAGTAACGTTCAACATAACAAGGGAACATTTTACCCCTCAATTTTTAGTCTTCGCCATTGATTCTCCTGCTATTTTTAGAGAACAGCAGAACAATCAGATTTTTATTCCCTTTCTAGAAGCAAACAGGAAGTAGTTTATAAGATATTCTAAATATGTACATGTATTTTATTTTTCAATTCAAATGTCTTTGTTAATTTTAACTTGTATATTTTATGTGCTATTTAAAAATTAAACTATTATTACTGAATAGATGAACACAGTATTGAACAGGTGGATGTATATTTGAATAAAGTTTCCTTGTAAAAATTTCTTGATATTCAAACTGTAATTCAATGCGGAACAAAAATGAAATTCATCTGTTGTAAGCTTAGTTACTTCTTACAATCTTTTGCCAGCTCTTGTCAATTACAGAGATACTTATAGCAGTAGTAATGTTCACTTGTAATCTTGTGATGTCAGGAGCTTGACAGCCGAACAGTGTCAACAGCTGACTCATCATGGTCGAATCGTCAACATAAATGTAGAAGTTTCGAGAAATTCTCACTGTAGAGCAGGGCAAACAACAGGGGCTGTAAAGATTATAGTGTTGGTATATATGCTATACAGTGTTTTCACAAGGACCATTGTAGTGGGCACACCGCCCTGTCGTTTTAACAGACCGCCCGGCTAACATAACCTACATATATGTAAGTTACATACTATTAATACATATTTGAGTCATTGTATGCTACAAATTAATATGTAAGTACTGTAAAATTGTTCATTTGAATGATAAATCATCATTATTGTCAGCACAATTGCATTAATTACATAGGAGCTTAAATATTTAGCTTGACTATGACATAGTGTTTTGCACAAGCGGCGTCTCATTAGTGCAGAAATGCACTAGAGCACTCAATTCCTCATATCACAAACTCGTACGGCACTCCACAGCAAAGTCCCGGTGTTAAGGTGATTATGAACAGGCAGTACAACACTAGAAGTTCAAAACACTTTGTTACATCTCGTTAGTGATAACAGCACTAAAATCGCTATTGCAGTTAATGTTTTAACTTTTACCTGTCTGATATTAGTGTTAATGCCCTCTGTGGATCAGTGGTAGAGTGTCGACCTCGGGATCACAAGGTAGCAGGCTCAAACCCGGCAGAGGTAGTCGGTTTTTTGAAGGACGGAAAAAAGTCCATTTGACACTCCAAGTCGTACGATGTCGGTATGAAAATGATCTCTGGTGACTCATTTGGTGTTTACTTGACAAAATTCACTAAAACCGAGTCTTAGACGCCCAAGAGAGATTCGGTTTACTATGCCATCTAGTAGGCCAAGTAAATCGGAACATCGATTCTGATGAGTAGCCAGCCAGATGACGTCAAATTAAATGCTTGAATAAGTTAGCTGAGGCCATACAATTATTATTGTTAATGCCCTGAGGGGAATAAATTGAAATATTATCACAGTCATTTTTTACATAGTATTCTCTGCCTGGCTACTCATTCCTGCCAGTCGGCTGAAGAAAATTTCTGGGGAGAACACTGCTGTAAATACAGACTGGTATACATCCGCCTCCTTTTTCCTTATCCATCTTCTGCCGGGTCAGGGCTCCACCTTCCTCTCTCTTTCCACCATTCCTCTTTTTTTAGTCCAGGTTTCTTCTTCCTCTAAGTCTCCCTCTCCCTCTCTTTCCCTCAAACTTCAGCTCCAATCGCTATTGCAGTTAATGTTTTAACTTTTACCTGTCTGATATTAGTGTTAATGCCCTCTGTGGATCAGTGGTAGAGTGTCGACCTCGGGATCACAAGGTAGCAGGCTCAAACCCGGCAGAGGTAGTCCTCCATCCTCTTCATATGTCCAAACCATTTTAGTTTACTCCTATCAATTCTCTCATTTAGGTTTTCCATTCCGACCTCCTTTCTCACATCTTTGGTTCTCACTCTTTCTTTGTCTTTTCTATCATACTTCATAGGTCACTGGCTTGAATTCTACTCTCTTCCCTACTTGTCACTGTCCAGGTCAATATGAGTGTCACATTATCTCTTTGCACTTCCAGACAAGTTTTGTTACACACTGGTAGAACGTATCACCCTGTTGCTAATCTCCATGTCCAGCCTTACGTTCTACATCAATTCACTCCCCAGGTATTTGAAACTTTCCACAATTTCAAGGCTTTGATCACCAATTTTTACAATGCCCTACCCTTGTCTTTCTCCTCTTGATAATGCCAAGGTTTTGCTTTTCTCGGCGCTGATTTTCATAACATAATTTTCAATTCTCTCCTTCAGTGCATCAAGTTGTTGTTGTTGTAGTACTTCTTTGCTGTTCATTCCCCTGACCACAATTTTGTCTGCAAGCAGTAATAATTTCATCTCCATATTCCCACATGCTTCCTTTGTCTCCTTTACAATTTCATTCAAAAACAAAAATTGAGAGTTATATGATTCAGCTTTTGAAAATTATGTGGTTCATGCTGGGATGCATTTCGTTACATTTTATCCAACTAGAAAAATGAATTGTGAAGTCCACTTACTAAGTTACAAGGTTCCTCAATGTCTGGCTCATATTTCACGAATGGATGATCCTCCATCCTTCACTGCAATACTGAAAAAATATAAGAGAGCACAACAGAAAAAAAAATTAGTCTCGAAGAAAATTAACTATGAGATACAGCAAGTACAGTTAATTTGAAACTGAGTGCTCCAAAGAGAAATTTGACAACCACAAATTTGAACGAAAGAACACCACATTGTACTTACTTACCTGAACCTTGAATTTACAATGATTCCTACCTTTTCAGTGACTTTCTTTTTTTGAGTTGTAATGACAGGAGAATATGGCAAAACAAAAGCAGAACATAAAATGAACATGACATTTTGTAATAAAGAAAACACTTCAAAAACACACACCATCATTTGTCATTTGCTTTGTTTTTTCGTGTTTGTGTGATAAGCTGAAAACTATCTTTTGCTACGACTCCGACAGGTTTTATTGCAATGACTGTGTAGGAAAGAGAAGGATGTCAACTACAACAGCATTTACTTGGTGTGAAAATAGGAAACTACGGAGAATCATCTCAGGACTGCCGGCAGTGGGGTTCAAACCTACCATCTCCCGAACGCAAGCTCATCAGCAAGCCAGCTGACTCCGTAAGTGCAAACTCATCAAGTTTATTTATTGACTGAGACAGATAATCACTTCCATTTTATTGTCCCCCAGTAACAAAGCCTAGCTCTTGTTGCTTAATCCACTTGCAATACTTTAGCAAATGTCCTCAAGCCATTATTAGCCAGTGAAATGTTTCATTTCTTCTGCTGATGGCTGTCAATCAACTCCAATGGAGTTCTGCATTCAGATCTAATGAGCGGAATGTCCTGGTGACCAAAACTCAAAGTTAACTATCTAGAGCATGCAACATACCCTCAGGTAGCCACAAACTTGAATCTTTTCTTAGCTTCACAAATACTCCTCTTTCCAGCTTCAGCACAATTCTACACTACTTTACTCTTCCACACAGGCAGCATTTCATCACTCTTAAATATCGTTTTTGAAAGAATTAGAGTGGATTTTTACTTCAAATGAAAACAATATTCAAATTAAATTAATGTTCAACAGTGTGTTGCATAGGAATGTCAAGCAATCATGAGAAATGCTCATAAAAAACATTGAATTAAACAAATGCTATTGTGCTAAATAGACCAACGTATCCACCAAAATATTTTACAATCTTCAAGATGAATGTCAACCGTTTACCTTCTCTAGGCAGTGCACAACAGTGTCGGAACCAATTCAGCTAGTTGAATGTTGAAGTGGCTGCCTTTAGAGTAATTAGGAGAGTGAAGCAATAATTTGTTTCATCACTGGAGAAATGCCTGGAACAGAAATGTGGTTACTTGGTAACACCTAGATAATGACTGCACACTGGGCTGGTGGGCTATTTTAAAACTATGTATTGTTTTAAACACCTCCAGTTTATATTCAACTAACACATCAAATGAAAATGTTTCCAACAATGACAAGCAATAGCAGGGGTGGAGAAAGGAAATGTACCAGATGATATGAAGAGGATTCTGTTGCGGTGGCATCACAAGCTTTGACGTAAAATACAGTCTGTATTTTAAATACCAAGCAGAGTGCCAGCACGTGTTAATGCCTTGTGTCTATGAAACAAAGCTCTGCATCTGGGGAGGATGTGGGTTCAAAGCCCACTGTCGGCTGTTCTGAGAATGGTTTTCTCTGGTTTCCCATTTTCACCTCGAGGCAAATGTGAGGACAGTTCCTTTTCACAAGCTACATATCCTTACTCAGTTTCATTTACCATAATTCACTGGACCTAGCATGGTTCCATATCTAAATGGTTAGCATGCTGGCCTTTGGTCACAAGGGTCCTGGGTTCGATTCCCGGCAGAGTTAATTTCGTTGGCTCAGGGGCTAGGTGTATGTGTCATCTTCAACATCATTTCATCCTCATCATGACGTGCAGGATGCTTCGAGAAATATCAGTGGTAGGACAATTGTTACTTGGTTATACATTTACTGTACGTACTGCATAATGAATATACAATGATGTTTGTAACTGGAAGCTTGTCAGATGCAGATAGGGATGGCGAACCTATGCCACGCGTGTCACTAGGTGACACGTGAACACGATTTCGGTGGCCCACTACATGCACATATTAACGTTTTTATGTAGGTCTTGTACAAAAACTATATATATCACATTCATGGTATAGTTACAGTGTTGCAAGTTTAAGAAATATATACCGAAAATCTAAATTCTAGTTTCATTCGGACGTGCAATATGGCAACATTTCAACACTGATAGGTCCGGAAGTCATGTCAGATGCGTCCGACGAACCATTCGCTCACCCACATCAGCCAATTAGCGAAGTTTGGCTTGTGTGTGGTTGCCAGCATCGCGTAATTATTCGTAGTGTGTAACTGTTTATTGTTTCGAATTTTGTAAGACAAATAGTTGCCAAGAGATTATCTCAACTTCCAGATTTGGAGAAACTATCGCACTTTCAAAACCTCACATTGGACAAATGAGTGCTATTAAAGCCTAATTTTTTAGTGAAATTGATAGTTTGGAAATGGAGTTGACTGAATTTCAAGAAAGCAGTACATCGGTGAATAAATTCCTACAACTTGGTGAAGAATTGGTGAAAATCGAGTGTGCTGTTGATGATGAATATTTTTTCCAAAAGCCAGAGAACTTATTACTCGAACAGCGGAACAGCCTCCCACAGACGTTTTCGGATATGAAGAAACTTGCTACAGCGTTAGTTACTTTGTTTGGTTCATCATAGGCCTGAGAACAGCTATTTTATGCAATGAATGTGTGAAGTCAACTATTAAAAACCGTTTTAGTTCAGACCTAAGTGCTTCTTGTGTGTTATCGAAGACAACAAGTTAAGACCCTAACATAAATGACATGGCTTTTACGATACAGCTACAAGTTTCACACTTACGTTGAGAACGACATTTCACTTAAAGTCCTTCGGCAATATTAGTATTTTTGATTTCTATATCCAATAATACTCAATGACAAAGTGTGTTACAATGGGCGCTTATTATACTCAAACAAAAATAATGTTAGGTATTCTTAAAACTTACATGTTAAAAAATGTATTTTTACGGTATTGGCAAAATACGACCCTGGAATATGCAATGAAATGTATTATTTTACGGTGTATGTGTAATAACATACTATGAAACATAATTTGGAATTAGGGATGGAAGTCGGTGGTTGGTTGGGGGGGGGGGGGGGGTTGTAGCCATTCCAAAGGAAAATAACAAGTGGCACAGTATACAGTTGAGAAAAATAAACCAGACAAAATGGCACACTAGTTGGAAAAGGTTCACCATCCCTGCTCTAGCAGATGCATAAAAGGATCTGGGGACGCATAAAAATTTGCATTGAACATGGAGGGATGTAGATCCGTAAAAAGGTTTGTCTGCACACAGGTTTTTACATATCGGACTGTATATAGTGTAAAGGGACTTTTCGTACACTCAAAATCTGCATTTAGGGCAGTCACTTAGGTGGTAGATTCCCTAGCAATCATTTGATTGCAAAGAAATTGGAAATTTATTGAACATCTCCCTTGGTAAGTTATTCCAATCCCTAATTTCACTTCCTATAAATGAATATTTGCCCCAATTTGTCCTCTTGAATTTCAGCTTTATCTTCATATTGTGATTTTTCCTACTTTTAAAGACACCATCCAAACTTATTTGTCTACTGATGTCATTCCACCATCTCTCCACTGACAGCTTGGAACATACCACTTAGTCCACCAACTCGTCTCCTTTCTCCCAGTTCTTCCCAGCCCAAACTTTGCAACATTTTTATAACGGTACTCTTTTGTCAGAAATCACCCAGAACAAATCAAGCTGCTTTTCTTTGGATTTTTCCAGTTCTTGAATCAGGTAATCCTGGTAAGGGTCCCATACACTGGAACCATACTCTAGTTGGGGTCTTATCAGACACTTATATGCCCTCTCCTTTACATCCTTACTAGAACCCCTAAATACCCTCATAACCATGTGCAGAGATCTGTACCCTTTATTTACAATCCCATTTACGTGATTAACCGCAATGGAGATCTTTCCTTATATTACCACCCAGATACTTACAATTTATTACTCTGTACAGAATAACATCATCCACAAAAGCCTTATCTCTGATTCCAATTCTTTACTCATATCATTGATATATATGAAAATATAAAGGTCCTTGAAGGTCCAATCTGTAATTATGGGAGTAAGCAATTTAAATAACGGAGCATTCAACAATTTAAAAGTTTAAAACTGAATACACCCCCCAAAACATCAAAATAATACTTGCAACATTTGTGGCTGTTATTGAATAAAAACATTTAAAAAAAAAGAAAAATCACGTCAGCATGAATTGTTATGTTTGTCTTCAATAAACAACAAAGTGTATGGCTCAATATCATAAAGAACTTTTAAGATGTTACGACAATTAACCAGAGGGCCAGCAACACATGTATGTTATCTAGAAGGGTTTAATTTTACAAGTTGCATTAAGAAATGTACAAGCGGTATATCGGATACGGAAAACACACAGTAAAATGATGTTGTCTGAATACGAAAGTGACATACTGGATATGTATTTGGAAGTGATGCCTACATACTTTGCTTACGGATACACTTAAAGTCTCTGGTTAGTTACTTTAAACGTGAGATAACTAAAGCTGACACTGACTTCGCTGTTTCATTTTGGATTAAGTTGCTTGGAATTCTTGTCTGCCTACCTTAGTTGGCTTCACTTGTCCCAGATATGGGTCAGCCTTCTCTCTCTGCAGTAGATAAAATAGCAGGAACTAAGTGAATTTTTTGGTTTTGTTAAAATATTCATACATAGACGAAGAACTCAATGGTTATGCAAAAAAGGCGGATTTGCTATACCTAGTTTTCTTTCGAAGTGGCTGATTTGTTGATATTACTTTTGTACGACGCGTATCGGGTAACAACTTCCCAACTGATATTTCCATACTTATGTACTGTGGAGTACCGTAGCGTGAAACTACTTCTGGACTAGAATGAAAAGACATTACATTAATATGCCTCTTCAAGAAATTACGTTTACACTTTCTCCATAACCTTTAATATGCGAAATCACTCGTCGTTTTCAGTTAAATTTCACACATTTCTGGCCTTCATAAATGCTCTGTCACGGTTTTCATCGGTTATATACCGTACATGCAAGTTATTTAACAAACCTAGGAAACAATCATTTTAGCCTTTCTCCAAGTATTACTCGCATTTTTTTTGCCGATAATGCGAAGTGATTTTGTCTGCATTTGGTTATGTTTAACGTAGTATTCTTGAAAATAGTTTGTGGTCAAATGAAGTTCGAAGGTTTTGTGAACAGTAAGTTTTCAAATTAGAAACAACAAACAATATCAGAAACGTGGCCCAGTTTGCTGTTGGTTTTCTAAGCAAATTTTAGACAATATTTTTTATATACAGTGGACGCCGTTTATTGTAATCACGGATAATGTTATCAACCGTATTATATAATCACTTATATGAAGTCCCGTACGGACAAAAACTAAAACATTTAACATCCTCCGTTTATTGTGATCATGAATTCGGTTTATGTTATCATATTTGTTTTCAAGGATTTCGTTCTCAAGTATGCGAGTATTATCGTGTCTTGCCTGAACACACTTACTTCTTCAAATATGAAAGTAAAGCCTCCAAGGAACGAGTAAGAGTTTTATGTTGTTCGAGTATGTCTGGTGAAAAGAAAAGACTATTAGTGTTTGGAAAAAGTAAGAACCCGCGTTGCTTTTAAGGCATCAGTTAGTTTCCATTGGACCATCATTGCAACTCTAATGCATGGATGGCTGCCCTGATTTTCAAAGAATGGCTACTGAAGTGGGATAATAGGCTGAGCCATAAAATAGTTTTGCTGTTTGACAACTGTCCAGCACACATTGTGAATTGTGAGCTCAAGAACATCAATGTGGTTTTCTTACCAACAAATAAGATTTCATTAATTCACCATGCGATCAACGAATTATTCACACCATGAAAGCGTATTATGGCAGTGAAATGCGTACAAGGATTTTAGAAAACATAGAGGACTGACATAAAACTAGTGCCAATGCCCTTGCCAAAACAACCAGCCTTCTCGATGCCCTGCATCTTCTAGCCATGTCATGGAATAATGTCTGAGCACATAAAATAAGGAACTGTTTCCTGTTTGGGGGATTTTTATGAGAGTTACCAGAAGTTGACAAGAATGTTGATCTGTCCAACAGGCTTAGCGGAAGATGAATTTCAGGAATGGATGAACGTTGATGAGGGCTTCATTACTGATGCAAAACAAAGACAACATTTATGTGAGGCAGTTACATTCGCAGAATTAGATATGAGAGGTGAAGAACGTGGAGCTGAAGATAACGATGCTGCTGATGATGATGTTGTTGCCGAAACTTCCCGAACAACAACGAATGCTGAAATGCGACAGGCGCTAGATATTAATGGACTTTTGACAGACAACCAGAAGCAAGCAGCGATTAGAGACTATTTTACATAGCTGAAAACAGTTAATGGTATTGCAGTGCTGTGTACCGGTATTTGTTTCATTGTAGTGCATGTAGGTTATGAATAAATACAGTAGGCTGTCTATCAATTTTTATTATTCGGTTACTGTTATCAGCTGGTTAATGTTATCAAATTACTTGCGTCCCAGAGTGATCATAATAAGCGGCGTCCACTGTATTTATGTACCCTAACTATGGTCCTGAAGCACACCTATGTTCCATTAAGTTTATGAAATCTCCGTGTACTACCATTTATAAATAGCAGTGTGTTGTCATCGCTTCTGAAGTTCTAAACTACTCTGCCAACTACTGGCAGGGTCGGGAACTGCAGGTGTCTGCTTGACAATGCATGGCGGGAGCTGATTCATAAACATGGGGATGAATACTTTGTTCTTTGGTGTTCTACTTTCCATCGTACTGAAAGAAAGGTAAGTGTTACCTCAAGTGTGTTTTCTTTAGCCTATTTACATTGTTGCATATTAGGCACAAATGTTCGAAGTAAATTTGTCAATGCTGTTTATGAGAAACGAACAATATAATAAATGACTGCAACCTTGAGCACTAGGGTTCATCTTTGAGGGTGGACCATAGTTGTGTACAATGTAGTTGCCTGACAGTGCAAACTTATGCATGTGTATTTATTACCATAAACACAAACTAACAAGTCTTATGGCTTTCTTGTTTTTTTAGGCCTAGGCAGCAATGGTTGACAGTAAAGAAAAGAGATGGAAGATTGGCAGTCACTCGTACAGACCTTATTTGGAGGACGTAAAGCAACAGTGTTTGAAAGATATAAAGGAGAAAAGATTATCATCCCGTAAGGCTGCTGAGACTTCTGGAATTTCCTGTAGTTCTCTACTACTTTAGTTGAAGGCCATAAGGGAAATAAAGAGGCATTGCCTGAGTGTTGCTGTGTGTTTACTTTTGAAGAGAGGAATCATTTCTACAGCATGCCATCAAACTGAGCGTGTTCAATTTTCTTATTTCATCATTTGATCTTCTCTGCATTGTAAAAATGTATTTGGACGCTTGTGGCAATGAGGAAGTGGCATTTACTGCAAATTTTTCTGGAAAATTTTGGGCTGACTCATTTGTTCAGTGCCATCATTCTGCCTTATTACTGAGTTTTACCAGTTATATTTAGAGGAGTAGAGCTGCTGTGAATAAGGCCATAATAAATTCATACTTTGATAATATTCAGAAGGACTGAAAGGTATTCCTCCTGAAAATCAGTATAATTACAATGAGACTAACCTGGTTGATGGCCCTGGGAAGAAAAAAGTGTTAACAAAATGGGGAATCAATGTCATGATGTGCAGGAATGTAGCTGGGGAGATCTTGTTACCTTATGTTAATTATAAGGTGAAGAAAATACAGGACACTTGGACTGAGGGTGGCTCTGTGGAAGCCCAATATAACCGTACAAAAAGCACATGGTTTGATGAAACTACTTTTGAAGATTGATTTAACACTATACTTTCACCTGAGCTAAAGAAAAAAAGATGAGAGAAAGGTTATAATAGAGGACAATTTAAGTAATCGTATTAGCCCAAGAGTTATTGAGATGTGTGAATGCAATGATATTGCATTTGTTTGTTTACTACCAAATGCTACATACCTGACACAACCTCTGGATTTATCTTATTTCTGCCCAATGAAAAACCTACTGGCGGCAGATACTAGATGACTGGTAACAAACATCTTTGGAAGGAAATATCCAACAATCTCAAAGGACACATTTCCTTTACTATCCTGTATCCTAGCAACAGGAAGCCAAGCTGCCAAATGCTGAACTTGAGCCGTCATTTCCATTAGTGAGCTCATCCTTTATAACGCATCTAGAATGAGTCAGGCACAGGAGACTGTTACCAGTACAATCAGGAAAGAGCATAAATGCTACAGATATCCCAGCTCTCTCATAACAAGTTAAACAAGGATCTTCAGGAGTTTCCCAAAAGAGAAAGAACTTGATGGTAAGTTTGGTTTACATTTCCCTTCTTTACATTACCTTGTGCTGTTGAGATTAGATCAGTGTTTTATTGTTTTGATTTAACTTTTTTTTTTTGAATCCTAAGAAGATAGAAATCATCAGTAGTGATGATGACACTGTGTCATACAAACCTTACACAGCACAGACAATGACTTTAACCTGAGTCTATCAGAAAATGACGAAGGACTTGCACACCTTCGGGAAGAGACTGAACTACATGTGCCTGAAGTAATTTTTTTTTTTCTTTTTTTTTTTTGCAATTTGCTTTTTGTTGCACCAACACAGATAGGTCTCATGGCGACGACGGAATAGGAAAGGCCTAGGAGTGGGAACGAAGCATTCCTTGTATGATTGGTTAATGATTCTGACTTTTGACCTTAAGGTTACCTACAGGCTGATGATGCCCTTAACAAGGGGCAAAACATGTTCCTAAGAAGTGTACGTAGTGTTATGTAAATACCACCCACGTAGCATGTGGCTTGTATTGAATAAGTGGTATAATAGAATAAATTATTTTGTGATAATTTGCTTATAAGTAAGCAAGCGTCGCCTTAATTAACCATGGAAAACCATCTTCAGGGCTGCCGTCAGTGGAGTTCGAACCCACCATCTCGCAGAAGCAAATTCACAGCCAGGTGGCTCTAACCACACGGCCACCTCGCCCGGTACCTGAAGTAGATGATAATAATGTAATAGTTAAATACAATGCCTGACAAAAAGAAAAGTTCAGCACCCAGAAGGAGTGGTCCAATATTATCCCATTTTGGTGTACATGCGTACCATTGATGTGAGAGTATATGATTAGATTTACAAGGAACTATAATGTGTAGAGCGCCCACCAGAGTGCATTCGTGATGACACCAGTCAACTGCTGTGAGTTAAGCAAGACGTGTAGAGATGATTAGGTACAGTATGAAGCACCCGCGGAGCTTTGCAGATGTGTTAGACAGCCTATCCACCAATTGACAGCATTTGACAGAGGCCATATTGTGGGACTGCACGAGGCTGGTAGGTCGTATCGTGCAATTGCCAGGCATGTGGGCCATTCAGATGTCACAGTGGCCCGATGTTGGTCTCAGTGGGTACATGAGGGCACCGAATCATGTCATGCAGGTTCGGTCAACCAAGAAACGCCACTCCGAGGGAGGACTGTCGTATTGTGTTTTTAAACATCAAATCAATCAATCAATCAATCAATCAGTCACTGACCTGTATTTAGGGCAGTCGCCCAGATGGCAGATTACCTATCTGTTGTTCTCCTAGCCTTTTCTTAAATGATTGCAAAGAAGTTGGAATTTTTTAAAATATATCCCTTGGTGAGTTATTCCAATCCCTAACTCCCCTTCCTATAAACGAATATTTGCCCCAATTTGTCCTCTTGAATTCCAACTTTATCTTCATATTGTGATCTTTCCTACTTTTAAAGACACCACTCAAATTTATTCGTCTACTGATGTCATTCCATGCCATCTCTCCACTGACAGCTCAGAACATACCACTTAAAGACAAAGAATGTTACAAGTGTTTTAATTTCCACCTATTCAATACAAAGAGAGATGTAGTAATTAAGAATTAAATATCATATTAATTACAGGGATATGTTTTGCCCATTATAAGGACATCTTCAGCCTTAATCTCAAACCTGTAAGTTGAATAATCTGGATCCCGATTGCTTTCACAAAATGAGGATACTAACGTAGGTGTTTGTTTAACATAAACTTACAAGAATGTCCTTGGTTAAAACTGCGGTATCATGCTGCATGTCACAAGTTCTACAAGATTATATTCCTTGGAGCGCTGAATGGAACCTGGTGTAATGCGTCTAATACTTGTTGAGGTTATAAGAAAAATAATTTGGAATATGAAACAGCTTAATCTTTATAATGAAGTAGAATTTTTTTTTTTGATGAGTCCTAGTGGACGATATGAAAAAGTAAAGCTGCTAGACTGTTGAAGTCGTTAAAGGTGTTAATTTCGTATGTTAAGATAAGACAGTCTTCTTTAAGTTTGTTGTAGAAACAAGAAAGGGTCTTCGACTCTCTGTAGTCGTATTAATCTTTGTTTGAAGCAGCAAAAGTCGAAGGTATTTTGATGTTGATTAGAGCTTGTGGTGTAACTTGTAACATTCTTTTTCTTTTCATACATTTCAATACGGACCAAACTTGAGAATTATAACATGTAACATACCACTCAGAAAAAACTCGTCTCAGAGCAGCTTCAACCAGCACACTAACGTCTGTTTGCAATGGTTATATCAGATAATATTTTAGACCAATCAACTTAATGAGGATAACATCATAACATTTGCCTTTTCTCTTAGCCAATCTTTTAATGTCGGATTATAAACAAGATTTACCTTCGAGTTTTCAACCATTTTAGTCTTTTGAAAACTTATGTTGACAACTACCCCAGCCAATATATGCTGACTTTTATAACGAAGAAGATCCACTTCAGGACCAGACATGTGCCTTTTTAGAACTTTATATTGACACAAACTTTCTTTAAGACAAGATTTTAAATTATACAATAATTTTAGCATGTTTTGTACATGTCATGTCCCAACAGCATATTGTATAACTACTATTGTGTAAAGTTAATATCATAGGAAATCATAGTTCAGTTTTTAGAAATTATACAGTGTCTTTGTCCTCTAACTAATGTTTGTTTTAAGATTAAATTAATATGGCTGATGATGCCCAATAAGAAGGGCAAAATATGTCCCCATAATATTCAGATTTTCTATGTCTAATTGACCACATAACGTGGTACTGATTGTACTGAATAGGTGGAACAATAAATGTAGTCTTTTGGTAAACTAAGTGAGATCGCTGTTTTAAATGCAGATCAAAAATGAGAGTGATGGTTTGTAATAACATACTACATAGTTAAGCAGCTCATCTCCAAACTTTGCAACATTTTTGTAACACTACTCTCTTGTCAGAAATCACCCAGAACAACCCGAGCTGCTTTCCTTTTGATTTTTTCCAGTTCTTGAATCAAGTAATCCTGGTGAGGGTCACATACAATGGAACCATACTCTATTTGGAGTCTTACCAGAGACTTATATACCCTCGCCTTTACATCCCTACTACAACCTCTAAATACCCTCAGAACCATGTGCAGATATCTGTACCCTTTTTTAACATTTATATGATTACCCCAATGAAGATCTTTCCTTATATTAAGACCCAGGTACTTACAATGATCCCAAAAGGAACTTTCACCCCTTTAATGCAGTAATTAAAACTTTTCCTATATGTGAAACTCACAACCTGACTTCTAACCCAGTTTATCATATCATTGCCTACTGTCCATCTCACAACATTATCGAGGTCATTGTACAGTTTCTCACAATCTTGTAACTTATTTATTACTCTGTACAGAATAACATCATCTGCAAAAAGCCTTATCTCTGATTCCACTTCTTTACACATATCATGGATATATATACGGAAACATAAAAGTCCAGTAATACTGCCTTGAGGAACTTCCCTCTTAATTATTATAGGGACAAATAAAGCTTCGCCTACTCTAATTCTCTGAGTTCTATTTTCTTGCCACCCTTTCAGTCACTCTTTTGTCAAGTCCAATTGCACTCATTTTTGCCAGTAGTCTTCCATGATCCACCCTATCAAATGCTTTAGACCGGTCAATCGCGATACAGTTCATTTGACCTCCTGAAGCCAGGATATCTGCTATACCTTGCTGGAATCCTACAAGTTGAGCTTCCTAAACCCAAACTGCTTTCTATCAAACCAGGTATTAATTTTGCAAACATGTCTAATATAATCAGAAAGAATGCTTTCCCAAAGCTTACATGCAGTGCATGTCAAACTGACTGGCCTGTAATTTTCTGCTTTATGTCTATCACCCTTTCCTTTATACACAGGGGCTACTATAGGAACTCTCCATTCATTTAGTATAGCTCCTTCATGCAAACAATAATAAAATAAGTACTTTAGATATGGTACTATATCCCAACCCATTGTCTTTTGTATATCCCCCGAAACCTTATCAATTCCAGCTGCTTTTCTAGTTTTCAACTGTTGTATCTTACTGTAAATGTCATTGTTATCATAGGTAAATTTTAATACTTCCTCAGTATTGGTCACCTCCTCTATTTGGACACTATCCTTGTAAACAACAATCTTTACATCCTCCCATACACACTCCGCTTGTTCAATAATGATTTGTGGAATGTCCTTCTTGGAACCTGAGTGCCACGCGCCGATCAGATCGGCTTTCGCTCCTCGCGCAAAAAGTGCCAGAGCCGACTGAATCGGCGCGATGATTTCCTAGTGTTTAACGGCTTCTGCTAACAGATGCCTCCGGGTGTTTCATTCCGTTAGAAAGCTGAGGTTTCAAGCTTTCTTGAGAGTGGCATAGTTTTGGCCTTGGAGATCTTTGACACGAACGGAGGGAGTTAATTTATTTTTTTATTTAGCGTATGGCCCATACAATAAAGTTGAGTTTAGATATAAATTATATACGTATTTACATAACAAGAAAACAATGAACAAGAAAAGGCTCCTTACAACTGAATGTCAAGATCACTGATCCACTGTATTGCTTCTGGAGTTGCCATCAGGAAATCCACTTTGCTGCCTGTGTATGCCCTCGTTTCACACTCTCAGGGAGTTAATAATCTGTGATGTTTACAAGCTCTGAATTGTTGACAACATGGTGAACTGTAGTAGAGATAGTTTGGTTGCCGGCGTGGAGGACGATAAGCTAATAGCCTATTTAGATGAAAATTAAATAATAGCAGATGAATTAGAATCGGAAAGTGATTTTGATATTGACGTGATACCAGAAACACCACATTATCACCAGTACCGAAAAGGAAGTGCATTGGGTATTCAGTTCAGGTTAGTACTCAATTGCAGTCTGTGGAACTGACTAAAAATTCACTGCCAGTTCTGAGTTATTCAGAAAGTGACAGTAATGATGGTGGAGCTATGGAAGATGCGAGTGATAATGACAATAATAATGAAGGCAATGTGAATGCTAATGTTTGTTTCCGATAATTTTTTCCGAACCATTCCGATAGGCCTACCACTCCCGTCATTTACATGGAACTCGCTGGGCCTAAATATACGCCTCCACGTAATGCCCCTCTAATAGATTATTTTCAGTTGTTCTTCACTACTTCATTGCTAAATTTGATGGTAAATGAAACAAATAGGTATGCCCAACAATTCATGTCAATATACGCCTTTTCGCCACAATCAAGGGTTAAAGTTTGGCGGGCTGCTTCAGTATTGGAAATGAAAACATTTCTGATTGTAATTTTATATATTTGTATATTGTTGAAATATGATCATTGTTACGGTTTTCACTAATAATTATTGTGTACTCCAAAAGGGTTGTGCATTAAATTATTGTTCAATGCCTGGTGCGATTGACAGTGGAACAAAAATTTCAGTGAGGAAAATGGTGAGTGCAGATTAAAAAAAAAAAAAAAAAAAAAAAAAAAAAAAAAAAAAAAAAAAACTTTTTGGGGTGGTTGTAGTTAAATTAATCAAATTTTTAATGACGTTGTTTTGTTTGGAATTGAGTGAGTATTTTACCTATGTTCTTGGATTTAGGCAATGTCACAAACTGTATTTCCATAATTAGACTAAAACTTAAAAATAAAAATTAACAACTGTTAAATTGTTTCCAATTTAAAAATAAATTGGGTATGTTTTTCAAATTTATAAGCATTTCTTGGTAAAGTCAGAAGTATATTTTATATAATACTGCAAGAATAATTCATATATTTTTCAAAATAAGTATGTAATGAATATTTTTCTGAAAGTCTGCATAACCACTAAAAATAGCTTCGCATTCTTAGACAGAACTTCAGAAAATGGCTTGGCACTAAGAGGGTTAAAGTATCTATACGTACTCTTCCATTTTTCACTAAAATTTGTATGACCGCCAATTTTGCTTGCCATCATGTTATCCTTAGCTGACTTCATTTCTAGATTCAATTTCCTTGTAAGTTCCTTCAATTTCTCCTTACTTCCACAGCCATTTCTAACTCTATTTCTTTCAAACCTGCGCCTCCTTCTTAGTTTCTTTACTTCTCTGTTATGATACAGTGGATCTTTACCACTCCTCACCGCCCTTAAAGGTACAAACCTATTTTCACATTCCTTAACAATTTCTTTAAACCCATGTCAGAGTCTGTTTGCATTTTTATTTACCGTTTTCCACCGATCATAGTTCCTTGGTGCACCAAGCACTGCAATATCCCATACCTTCTGCACCTGCGATCTGTGAACATGTACTGGAGACTACAACATCCTGCAAGTTCCCGCACAATGCCCCGATGACTCGCATCCATTGGGTTGGTGTCCTACTGCCCCATGCGTCGTTTGCCATTGACACCAGAACACCAGCGCCTGTATTTGGAGTAGTGCCGTGCCCAGTAAGCATGGACAGAGGACGACTGGCATTGCATCATGTTCACTGATGAGTCCCACTTCTCCAAAACCTCCGATGACCATCGTGTGGGTATTTGATGGAGTCGAGGGCCCATATTGTGGAAAGACACAAAAGCATAATCTCTGGCATCATGGTGTGGGGAGCCATAGGATGTGCGTCCACGTCGCCTCTGATAGTGGTTCATGGGGCTAGTTGGCCGTGTGGTCAGGGGCGCGCGTCTGTGAGCTTGCATCCTGGAGATAGTGGGTTTGAATCCCACTGTCAGCAGCCCTGAAGATGGTTTTCCATGGTTTCCCATTTTCACACCAGGCAAACGCTGGGGCTCTACCTTAATTAAGGCAATGGCTGCTTTCTTCTAACTCCTAGGCCTTTCCTATCCCATCGTTCCCATAAGATCTATCTGTGTCAGTGCAACGTAAAGCCACTAGCAAAAAAGTAGTGCTTCAGCAGACTTTGATGGCACAGAGATACGTTACAGACATTCTGCGTCCGCGCTTCCTACCCCTTATGGCACAGCACCTTGCGACAGTGTTCCAAAGATAATGCACGTCCACACACAGCATGTGTGTCTATGGACTGCCAGAGCATGTTGAGTTCTTCCCATGGCCAGCAAGATTCCGGACCTCTCCATCATTGAACACGTGTGGGATGACATTGGAAGGGGACTCTGTCCCGCACCAGTCTGGAGGGACAGATGCAACAACTGTGGATGAACTTGCTTCAGAAGAGGATCCGAAGGCATATTGGGGGGGGGGGGGAGGGTGTGACACCCAACGGACCTGGTGCCAACATTCCACCTGTACCTGCGAATGGTCTTGTCTCTTTCATCCCATATTTTAATCAGTTTAGTAAAGGCACATGGTCTTTCAGCATATGTAGTTTCATTCACTTTCAACCACTCCTTTGGGTGCTTAACTTTTTTTTGTCAGGCAGTGTACGAAGAAGAATACTGGCCGGGTGTTGTAACCAAAGGGTACAAATCAAGCATCACAGTGAGTGAAGAAGTGGAAATTGTCTCAGGATGATTTATTAAGTTACAGTTTATCAGATGTACGTAAAATCAAGCCACCTACGAACTTTTCATTTAAGAGGGACTTTCATAACGTCCCTGAACTGGAAGGCAAATGGGGTACTGTGGAGTAGGCTGTTAATTTTCCTTAACATTAGGTCACAATTAAAGGTGTGCCCTGTTAAATTTTCAAATTCTATCCCTATTTCAGTTGATTGTCTAAAAAAATACCTCTATGATAATTGTAAGTTTAACAAGTGTAAAATATATGGTTTAAAGTACTTACAGCAATGGTCTAATATACAAAATCCTCAGTAGAATATAGTTGGGCACTTCAGCATACAATACTTTTTGCTCACTTTTATACTAGCAGATAGAAGTTTCTATGATCAACTGTTATAGTAATTGACCTTCTTATATCCTATTCTACATACCTAAAATTATTCATCTGATCTGTGAGAATTATATTACCAAGTTATGCATAGAAATATGAAAACAGTGATACATAGTTGTAGAAAATCACTATATATATTAATAACTTTTACGTCCTAATTTGGCATTTCTTAAGGCATACATGAATGCATATTTCCAGAGTTTTAGGTCATAGAAATCTGAGACTCATGAGAAATAAAGTTCGTACAGGATTTCCACACAAAAGAATGTCAGATAGTTCTATTTTCACCCTATCCTATCTACATTAATTATTATTCAAAGAATATATTCTTAATGGTATACGGTATAATTTAATGTGGCTATTCTGCATTTCCTGGACCAGGGAAGAAAACTGGAGAATAAAGACAGAGGAAAGTATGACGAGTTTGATAAGAGGATAAAAAAGGAAGTAAGAGGTCACAAGCAGAGTGGTTGATTGGGAAAAGCTAAAAAATTGAGGAGTACAAACAGAAGCCTCGGCAATGATGGAAACCTATAAACTGAAGAAAAACTGATCATAGGGAAGTCATGAATTGAAGAACTATTCTGCGATGAATGAGGAGAAAAACCAGACACGAGCAGAACATTAAGACCTCCTATACTCATGAGCAAAATGAAAAAGGCACTTGAAGAGTGTAAAAGAAGTGTAACAGGCCCTGAAGAGATCCCTGTAGAAATGCTGAAGTGATGAATGTAGTGAGAATCACACAACTGACATAGCTCTTCAATGCTCTCACTGCTAAAACTGACAGTTTTGAAGAGACTGAAATGACTTTAACCAGCACATTGGAAGATCATACCACATACTACAGGAGTAATCAATTGAAGGCAAATTCTGTGAAAACACAACATCACACGGCGAGGATCAAGCTGGCACATTGAGAGACCCCAAAATATCTCTGGGTTACTTTAAACTGCACACATTCTTATGGGAAACACGAAAGAACAAAGTGGCTGCCAGGAATAATGTTGTATGGAAGCTGACTGGAACAACCTGGGGAGCACAGGCAGACACAGTGAGAACCTCAGCACTAGCATTATGTTACTCAGCAGCAGAGTGCGCTTGCCCAATGCGGTACAGACCTTGCCATATGAAACATGTCGCATAATCACAGGCTGTCTAAGACCTAACCGCGAGAAGAATTGTACCATCTTGCTGGCATCGCTCCTCCTGCTATCCGACACAAGGTAGCAGCCCACAAGGAGAAGACCACATCATTAAAATCCCAGGCTCATCCGCTGAATGGACTCCAACCAGCACCATCACGGTTATGTTCCTGCAAAAGTTTCTTGAAGACTACACACAAACTTGAGGGAACACAACAACAAAGATGACTCACTTATGGTGAGCTAAGGTTGAGCATCTTAGACAATGCCAAACACCTGATGAAGAATTACCAGCCGTACATATGGAGTACTGGACGATTTGGAGATCACTAAATAGGCTGCGCTCAGGTGTTCAGGTGCAAGACCAATCTGCACAAGTAGGGATATTCAGTGGATTCTGTTTTGTGTAGCTACGGCCCATCTGCTAGAACGTCATATTTGTCCAGCCACATGTACTGATAATAATAATAATAATAATAATAATAATAATAATAATAATAATAATAATAATAATAATAATAATAATATGTTATTGGCTTTACATCCCACCAACTACTTTTTACAGTTTTTGGAGACGCTGAGATGCCAGAATTTAGTCCCGCATGAGTTCCTTTATGTGCCAGCAAATGTACCAACACGAGGCTGACATATTTGAGCACCTTCAAATACCAATGGACTGATCCAGGATTGAGCCTGCCAAGTTGGGGTCAGAAGGCCAGTGGCAGAACTGTCTGAGCCACCCACATCAGCACACATGTACTGAGAAAGAGCTGCTTGAGGCAACAAGGAACGCACTCGAAGCTGCTAATTTCTGGCGCACCATAAAGAGAGGCAAAAGTGCGTATGCCCATTTTTTGTGATTCTGAGTTATGGCCTTATTTGTGTTCGGTATAATCAAAGGCATCTATGGAATAAGGGTGGTTGTCCTGTTGCCATTCCCTGTGGATTTAGAGTGTGGCATAAAGGCGGTAGTCTAGAGTGCTTTTAGGAAAGAAAGGGCGCATGATGGGACATCGGCCTTTTTCTTCTAAGTGCTTACTATTGTGAACGTTGTTACAGTTTCATGTGTTACGGAAATATAAAAGACCTGCATTATCGCATGCAAATTAGTGTGAAAACAACAACAGCAAAATATTGTTAGCCACAAGAAGTTAAGTTTCGTGAGACTTTGGTGTTTGAATGTATGCAAAATGAATAGTTTTCAAGCACATGAAGTGAGAGGTTTCTTACTCAGGAGTTTCTGTATTGAACCACACTTTGTTACTATGTTTTGTGGAGTTTCGCCCTAATCACCAACTTCGATGTATAGAATGAAGCAACACTGACTTCAACTGATTGAAATTAGATCCCATTAACGTATGCTGTATTTTTAGTAATATCTTAATCATCGTTATTATAACTGTTTTAGTGCTATTTATCAACATAAAGTTAGCTCCTAAACTTCCACTACACATTGCATATTGCCAACATTTAAAAAAAAATTTATATTGTTAGGTGAAGAGACACTGGACAGTAAGCATTTGCATGAGAAACCTGTGGATGAAGAGCATATGGAAGACTTGCAGGATGACATTTGTGCCGGTTGTACCGGCAATTACTAGCACAAGTAAACAAGGGAAAGAAATAGACAAATCAAGAAAAACATTGAAGTGGAAGCCAAATACTTACCCTCAAAGACACCAACTGGACCATTTAACAGAGGCTACACAGATCGTTACTAGCGGTTTTCACAGTGGTAAATAATAAGAACGCGAAAGAAAAACCTACAATTTAATTTGAAGAAAGAAAATGTTTAATTACTCAGAGCAAAATTTACAGATGACTTTTAAAAGAACTTCATTTAAAGAAAAGGTGCACCTTCATGAATTCACAAATATTAATGACCTCAGTGCTAAACTGGTCAGAAAAATAGACTTTGAAAATGGTGTAATTATAAACGAGAATCTTAACTGGGGAGAGCACATTACAAATATCTGTAGAAAAGTGTACGCGTCCCTTCACCCACTAAAATATCATCAAAATATGCTGCCACTAAACATGAGAATTAGGCTTATAAATACTCTTATCCTCCCTATATTTTCCTACTGTGACGTAGTACTAATTGATGCCACGAGAGAACAACTAAACCGATTACAACGTGCTATGAATTCGTGTAGTAGATTTATCTTTTCCTTACGCTATGATATTCATGTTACCCCTTATTATCGACAACTTTCCCTTCTAAAATTTGAACAATATAGAAACCTCCACGTGGCAGTATTAATCTTTTGAGTATTAAAAGAGAATATCCCATACTACTTATCTTCACAACTCAATTTCCTATCCTCTTTCCACCAGCATAACACACGCTCTGGCAGTATACTTGCTATCCCTCTCAGCAGGTCAGCAGCATTCAGCCGTTCCTTTGTTGCAAATGGAGCTAGAATATGGAATTCTCTCCCCCACAACATTAGAGCCATACAATCCTTAAATTCCTTCAAGTTGTCTTGCCGTGAGCATCTCCTCGATGTGTGCCGCCAGGCTGAATGAATCTGGTAGAGTGAATGTGTGTATGAATGTACGTTTACTGTGCTTAGGGTATTTAGTGTCAATCAACTTTTAATTTGTAACGATAGTTTAAGACATGACTAAGAATATTTATAGAGTTTATGTTATTTTGTTTCATATTTTGTTTCTAGTTTGTAACGGTAGTTTTAAGATAAGATTATGAATATTGCTCTCAGATGTACTATGTTAATAAAGTGTGGTTAAGTGTAAGAGAGGACCATCAGTCCTAACTTCGCCACTACAAATAAAAGCAAATATAATTATAATAATAATAATAATAATAATAATAATAATAATAATAATAATAATAATAATATAAAAACTGATTAACTAAATTAAAACAACAAAACCTATTAAACGAGGGACGCCCTCTAGTACAAGAAATAAATTAAAGATTAATTTGAACCTGATCACTTACATATACCGTTTTGAATTAAAATCCATGGATTAAATTTTAACACTATGCACCCGCCGGCAGTAATATTACTACCTTTTGTCACCAATAAATAAATAAATAAATAAATAAATAAATAAATAAATAAACTCTTTCAAGATTAAAATTATTGTGTCCACCTTTTCAATACAAATATATATTTTTAGTTAACACAATAATTTTAATCTTGAAAGAGTGCGCCTGAGTGCCGCTGTTAGTAATACTACTACCACGATCTTTGAAATTCAGCCACTCGAAAGCTATTCATGTTATCGAATTCGTTTTTGCTTTGACGTGTTGTCGATTTCCTTTACTATTGTTAGGTGGTGTTGTCGATCAATAGTGATTGGTGGTGCAACTTTTAGGGATGATGTTTCGTAGCCACGTGCGCTCAGTTAGATCTTACGTAATTGCTGACATACGTACTCCTCGCACGCTCCGGTTAGATAAGATCAAATTTATGTGCATGTGTTCTAATGATAGATTATATTGACTTCACAGATTTAGAATGAAAGTGTAGCGAGGCAACAGTCTGCAATCATCTCTCAAGTAGTCGATTTATACTGTATAATTATGACCATCTGTGGGACTGTCAGACTAAAGCAAATCGGAAGGAATGCCAAAATCAGAGTTAGCGAAAAAACTGAAAAAGGGTGAAACAAGTCATTGCAGAAAGAACACCTTCTAGCAATAAAGTGGCGAGATGTTCGAGACGTGTATATGCGAGCACTGCACGTGATGACATGACTGAAGTACCTGCAGCAAGAGGGAGCCACGAGAAATCCAAACCATCAGCAGTAGTAGACTATAACAAATTCAATATTGGTGTTGATAAGTCCGACCAATTGTTGGCATATTATGCATTCACAAGGAAATCGATCAAGTGGTGGAAAAAATTATTCTTCCATCTGTTTGATCTTGCCATAGTGAATGCCTATATACTGTAATGTAAGGCTTCTTCACAAAAACTTCCCCGTTCAAAATTTTGTGAACGTTTAGCGGATGATTTGGTGAGTAGTGTTGGGGCCGAAATTACTGAAGAATCACCAGCATCAACTGCAGGAAGGCTAGTAGGTAGAGATCATTTTCCAGACAGAATACCTGCAGTAGGCGCGAAGAAGGAAGGACATGTGCAGCGTACGTGCAAGGTTTGCTATGACAAGTCCAATCATAACACCGGTCGTGCTGTGAAGAAAATGACAACCATATATTGTCGTAAATGTGACGTAGGTCTTTGCATAGGAGAATGTTTTGAGTGTTACCATACCAAAGCTAAGTATTGGGAATAACAATGTGTAATTCTATTATTCAGTGACTAAAAACTATCGAACTTTTCTAGTGAATTAGAAATTCAAGTGCGTGAACAAGGATATCAGAATGGACCAATATTTTAGCCTAAGTTTCTTTCCAATGCTGAAGGTAAGCATTTTTTATTTGATTTCGTGGGATAGCCCAGTCTTTGTACAATACGTATATAAATTTGTTAATTTTAACGCGAAAACTGACAGAACTGTGATTTTTTTTTCTGAGAGTCTAAATTACACTGGCACAGAGTAGGGACGCCATCTTGAAATGTCCGGGCTCATAATGTTAAAGTTCCCCAGATGAGTCCGAGTAGACAAACTTACAAAGATTTGCTTGGACATTAATAATTTATACAAAATTTTCTCTTAAGAAATAATTGTACATAAGAAGAGAGTTGTTTAAATGAGACCGCGAGATTCTCTGCTGAGCCGGATCACGAGAGTCACAACTAGAAATAAAATAGTAAGTACAGAAAATCACACGAAGCAGAAGCAGCACACTCGAGTAACAGATAGAGCACACATAGGTTCCCGAAATAGAATGAAAGATAGGGTAGCACAAAACACAAGGGAAAGATCCCACCTTCAAACCATAAAACATTAAAAGAGAAAAATATAGAGCCAAGAGGTCTCACATAATGACACGCACGTCAGCAAACCAACCGAACGTCAACACTTCAAAAAAAAAAAAAACATGGTGTTTAAAAGACATCCCAAAACAATCGCTCCCATGAGCAACGGTTGCCTAGGGAACGTCAAACAAACAACCATGCCGAAGAGAAAAGAAGAAAATCCCCACGAAAGAAAGACAGCAAAAATTAAAATAAACACAATTTAAAACCAACTAGACTCCGTTTCACAGAGATTATCTCGCGATCTCAACCATATAAGAAAACCCTTACATATTAAGTACCATTTCTTTTTCTTATTTTGTTTTAACTTAACCCAAAACAAATTAATCCACAAGTCCCTTTAACGTCTAACATTTTGCCGAAAAGAAAAAAATTGTACACATAGTTGATTTAAGCGGTACAGTCAATAGCCCGTAATTTCTTCCGTGTTGATTAATTTTTCCAAGTTCATTTAAGATGAAGTTCAACCGGAAAAGTAACTCATAGAACAGATCCACTAGTTTAGCTAATTTTTTGAGACGATGAAAACCAACTCCCGTAGAAAGGACCAAAATAAATAGCTTGTAAATAGACTTACTCTTTCAGCATCAGTAGTAAGCTAACCCATGGCGTCAGTTTGAGCTGTTCATTACCTACGGACTTGGAGAGTTTGAATTAAGTAAAGTATAGAAACGGGCGTCCACACGAGATAGTAGAAATTTTAAAAAACATAAGAATAAAACTCTTTGGGCCTTAGCCCCACATTCTTCACATTTTATCCGGGCTTGTACCGATGAAAAGAGGCCCTGTTGAAGAGCCCACACGCCAACCTTCTAGCCATCTTGAAGCTCGACAATGGAATCCCACTCACACTAGTAAGGCGATGTAGCGCAACAAAGAACAGGATAGTCAGCGGACCATACGAACTCGCTCTCTAGTTGGCGCGTCATTAGGCCATTACACCAGAGTCATGGGACCAGAAAATAAATAGTAGGACACATAATATGTAAACGATGCCGGTTACAATTAGCGGCCAAAGTCGAACCCCAAAAAAGGAAAAAAAAATTCAAACAGAGTAGGGATAAGATTCTCAAGTGATACACTTTTCAACGGCGTTTTGCGCAGGCCAAAAATGTTAAGGGGAAAGGCTTAAATTGTGTGCCGACTGGCACACATTGCATCAGACTTCTCTGACTTGGATCCAAATTATGAACCTGAAGGTAGTGAAAGTAGTGGGGTTTTACTAGACGGTCAGTTTTATTTTTGTACCACGAGATTGTGCTAATTATAATTAATATTATTATTATTAGTATTAATATTGTTATCATAAAGTTTCTTTTAATTTCAGAATGTCAAAATAACTACAGAGGCATGTGAGATACCTGCAACTAACGGAAAAGTAAAAGAAGGAGTAGTACATCATGGAAGGAAAAGGATCCGAGACCCCACAAGTTGGAAAAGAAATAGTGCTAAAAGAAGCAGGTTGATTGGGGCACCTTATAAATTAGTGAAGGGTGGGATGGAAGTACCAGCACACACACTTAAGCCTCCATGTAAGTGTAGGATGAAATGTGCCGAGAAATTAACTGAAGAGGAATGGAAAAATATATTTGACGCATTTTGGAAGGAGTCTAGTTCTTGGGATCAGAAACATCAGATAATAGGAACTTTGGTGAAGGAAGTTCCAAAACATAGACCCAGAACTCATAAAGAAATGGGCAGTTCTACAGAGAGAAGAAAGATGACAAAACTCTACACACTGGAAAAATAAACATGAAATAATTCATGTGTGTAAAATTATGTTTTTGAATACGCTGTGTGTCGCTGACAAGTTGGTCAGGGTTTCTATGTACAAAAATATGAACAGGGTAGTTGCATGTGATCGAAGAGAAAAATCTACACTGACCAATAAAATACCAGAGACAGTAATATAAAGGGTAAAATCTCATATTTCAAAATACCCACAATATGAGAACCATTATTCCAGACAAAGACAGAAAGGAAGTATTTTGGGCCTCATCTCATTATTTCAATTGTGTACAGAGCATACATCATAGAATGCAAGGAAAACAACATCCTTGAAGAAAATGTAGGCAAAGAATGGTTATATAGAAAGATTTTGAACAAAGATTTCAATCTCTCTTTCCAGTTCCCTAACAAAGACACTTGCAACAGTTGTGATCGATTCCATAAACAATTGAAAGACGCTGAAATGAGGAGGAGAAGCAGAAAATTGTAAACAAATTGGAAAATCACCATGCGGAAGCTGATGGCAGAAAGATAAAGAGGAATCAAAAGCAGATGCAAGAAAGAGGACAATTACCATGGACCTTCATAAATGTCTTCCTACACCTTGCCTATCAAACTGTCAATCATTTTATTTGTGCAAGCTCAGGACAATCCATGAGGACGCTTCAAATGATGGTTACTGTATGTTGTGGGAAGAAACAATTGCAGGGAGAGGAGGTAATGAAATAGCGTCTTGAAGTGGATTCAGTGTCATTTGTTGGATCAAACTCAGGTGTTTACAGTGTGGTCCGATAAATGTGCCGGTCAGAACAGAAACATTCAAATTTCTCTCATGTACAACTGGATTCTGACACATTTCCCACAACTTGAAGAGATCAACCATAAATTCCTTCTGAAAGGCCACACACACATGGAAATGGACAGCATTCATTCAATCATTGAAAGAAAAAATTTGAAACTCACCAACTTGGAGATTGCTGTACCACGCGATTGGGCTCGGTTCACAAGAACATGCCAGGTAAAGAAGCCGCTGGTAGTCCATGAAGTGCAATGAGGCGATTTCAAAAGTTTTACAACCTTAACTGAAAAATCTGGATCCCCTTTCACATATCGCAAGAAATCTACTACTGGTGAAATGTCAAAAGTTGTATTGCTTAAAGTTTCAGCTGACAAACCTGCAATTACTGCCTACAAGACATCCTTCAGTGACACCTGTCTTCAAAAAATTGATGTCAGAAGACATCGTAGAAATGCTCTCCTGTTACCAAAGGAAATTCTGACCGTACAAAGTGGACCCAAAGCAATTAGTTCAGCAAAATACACGAACCTGCAAATGTTAACTCAGTGGATTCCACGGCAGTGCAGTGCATTTTACAGTGATCTCCCCCATGGAGGAGGAGACGAATATCCTACTGATGAGAGTGATAATTCTACATATATAAATTGAAATTCTCTGGAGAACATTTCATTTGGGAAAAAGTAATTTACAATAATTATCTTACAGAGAACTTCAGTGACAAAAATAATTGTGAAAATTTTCTTAAAGTCATTATTATAATAAAGTTTTGTGTGTACTATATTATGTTTTCCTTGTTCAATTAACTACAGAACAGATAAAAATTGATATTACAAAAAACAGTTATTTATGTTTCAACTTACATTTACAGCATCCAGAAGTTTAATAAGAAATTAAGAAAAAAAAAGGCGTTATGTCCATGTTCACGGGTTTCCCGAGAAAATTTAGATTGGAATTTATGAATATGAATTTATTTCACATCTGCATAAATATATGATATGCAAATAAATATACATTAAACATTTATAATTCTACTGCATTTGTATAATGAGCAATTGGCATAAATGTGTAGCTAATTACTGTTTTTAGCTTATACTGTAAAATCATGATGATGATGCTTGTTGCTTAGAGGGGCCTAACATCGAGGTCATCAGCGCCTAACGGTACGAAATGAGACTAAATGGAATGACAAATAAAGTCCAAAAATCCTCCACTGACCAGAATTCAAACCATGAGGATGTAGAATGAATGGATGGATATGAATTAAAAACAATCGGTGGATCCGACCAGGGAGCAAGGGCTGATGATGCGTAATACATAGCCTCTCTCAGCCAAATGTCAAACCCAACCTTCTCGTGGTGCTCCCTGTTATCACAAACTGGGTAAATGGTGACCGAGTACAGGCGGTGTAACCGAAGTATACACTGTTATGAAGAGGAGAGGAAATGCTCTTTCTGCATTATATACACCAACATCCGTGTAAGGGCCAGTGCCTTGGCCTTAAGGTGGCAGCCCCACGAAGGCACTCGGAGTTTATGGGCCAATAACTCGTACGCTCTGAAATAAAATTATTAAAGAAACAGAGATGAAAAATAGCCGGTCGGACAAAAAGCTGACGACCTTTAGCGCGATACAGGTAACACGATTTGGATGTTGGAATGTTTGTACAGTGAGAGAACCTGGGAAGCTGAAACAGATCATCATAGAAATGGAGAATTACCGACTGGATTTTCTTGGTTTAAGTGAAGTGAGGTGGGATGACTTTGGAGAAATGAAGTGCCGGAATGGAATGACCCTCTTATACACAGGAGAGGTTGCAAGGGACGGTGTTGGACTGTTACTGAGTAAGAGAGCAAAGCAGGGACTTCTGGAATGGCACCCTGTATCAGAGCTAATTATCATAGCTCGTTTTCAGAGTAACATACGCAATATCTGCGTAGTGCAGTGTTATGCCCCAACCGAGCCGTCTGAAGAGACAGTGAAGCAGGAATTCTATGCAGCATTATCAGGCAGTGTAAAGAAAATAAAACGGAAATAAGTTGTCCTGCTCATGGGAGACTTTAACGCAAAAGTGGGAGAAGATAATGAAGGCGTGGGACACATTATGGGAAAGCATGGGCTTGGGGAGCGGAACGAGAACGGCAAATTATTCATTAACTTGTGTGCAGAACATGATCTGGTTATTGGAGGGACACTTTTCCCACATAAGGAGTGCCATAAAGTCACATCGGTGTCGCCTGACCATCGCACAGAGAATCAAATTGATCGTGTGGCAGTAAGTCGTAAATGGAGGGGCTCGCTTCACGATGTGAGAAATAAGAGAGGAGCGGATTTTGGATCTGATCATCACTTGGTGACGGCTTGGTTTAAGTTTAAGATATCAGCAAACACGAGAATTTTCTAGAGGTGAAGTAGACTTTATGACATTGGCAAGCTGAAGAAGGAACCGATAGTAGAAAACTTTAAGTTACAGTTGAAAAACTGGTTTGAAGTCCTAGATCTAGAAGCAATTGAAGGAGTAGAGGAAACATGGGAAGCCATTAAAAAGACTTTAACAGAGACCTGCGAAGAGGCATTAGGTCATAGAGAGTTGCTGAAGAAAGACTGGACGTCAGAAGAGACATGGGAGAAGATTAAACAGCGGAGGGAAACGAAGCAACTTATCCTCAACTCTAGGACACAGCACATTAAAAGAGAACTTGAGAAGAAATACAGTTAGACAGACAAGTAAAGAGGAGTGCTCGCAATGACTGACGTAGGCAGGTCGAAGAATAAGCAAGCCAAGCCGAAATAGCCGCAAATAAAGGTGATGTGAAGGAACTGTATCAGATAACAAGGACATTATCCAAGAGGAGTTATAGGCAGAAGCGTCCCATTCGTAGTAAAGGAGGGACTATGCTTACTGGAGAACATGAACAATTAGCTAGATGGAAAGAGCATTTTGAGGAAATACTCAACCGAGCAAATGATCGGGTAGATGAAGAGGAATGGGACAGTGATGCTTGCATCCGTGTTGATAAGCCTTCGAGAGAAGAGATTAGAAAAGCACTTAAACAGATTAAGAGCGGGAAGTCTCCTGGGCTAGACAACATTCCACCTGAAGCCTTAAAAGTTGAAATAGATGTAACAAAACTGCAGCATTATATATCTTATTCAAGAAAATTTGGCAAGAGGAAAAGATGCCAAAGGAATGGAAGAACGGGCTCATAGTTAAGCTGCCTAAAAAGGGAGACATAAGTAACTGCAACAACTGGAGAGGAATTACATTACTATCTATTCCCAGTAAGGTAATCACCCGTATCATCCTCAACCGCATTAAAACAAGAACTGAGCAGAAGCTAAGGAAGGAGCAGGCTGGCTTCCGAGAGAGTCGTAGTTGTGTAGACTTGATCAACACACTCCGGATCATCATTGAGCAGAGTTGTGAATGGAACTCTAATACGTATATGCTCTTTGTGGACTTTGAGACGGCTACAACACAAGATTGATACTGAAGCCTCCACCTTATCAATACATTTATTTACATACTATCATTCACAGTACCGGTTTCGACCCTTTAAGGGCCATCCTCAGCTGACAATTACAAATATAGTTCTTGAAACATCACAGTGGAAAATGTTGTACAGTTGTGACAATTGTCCAATTCAACAGACCGTCTAAAACAAATGATACAATTAAAATAGTAAAATATGTCCTCTCTTCTTGGATTGTAAAAGGGTTATGTACTATAAAAGGGCATGTCATTTGCAAATGTTTTTGTTGTTTTGATCAGCGTAAAAATTAAAACTTGCAATGCTATGTATGTACTGATAGTAGTATTCTTGAAGTGTCCACTATTTTGCGTTAAAACTTATGGCTAATTGGTTAAAACATTTCGAGGGTTTATTCTTGTAATAACTATATTGTTTGTTTCACCGTGTTCCTCTGCTGGTAGTATGAGCGTCTTGAAGTGACTTGGACACTGTTTTGAAGAATTGGGTAGCTGTCTAGTATTCAATTCGAGGCATATTCAATATATATGTACAAGACTCATAATATATACTAATGCTGAGTTGACAGTAAAATGCTTTTTGTAAGAATAAAAATTGTTTCAGCGACGTGCTCCTTTATTTGGTGTTGTATAATTTTATCAAGTGTCAATTTGTTTTTCAATACTTGATATCTTGATTTTGAAAGATAGCGTGAAGGCTTCTTCCTTATAGATAGAAACTTATAGATTATGATTTGAGAAGGCTTTTGACTCAGTCGACAGGGACGTCATGTGGCGCCTGTTACTGAAGTATGCAATTCCACGGAAGATAGTCAACCTGATTAAGGAGACATACAATGGGTATGAGTGCCGGGTGGTTCATGAAGGCAAGCATTTGGAGTGACCTCCGGAGTTAGGCAAGGGTGTGCCCTGTCGCCCATCATCTTCCTTCTGGTGATAGATGATATCATGAGGAAGTGTACGCAGAAAAGAAGGAGTTTATAGTTGGGGCTGCTAGAGAGACTTTCCAGTAAGACCAAAGACATGAAGCTGTTCTCAAATACCCAAGAACGATTTTGTCTAGATGGACAGGAAATTGAAAATGTAGATCAATTTTGCTACCTGGAAAGTATGGTAGATAAACAGAGGATGTTAAGTCACGCATAAGGAAGGCTAATGGGGCATTTGTGCAGCTCTATCCACTGTGCCATATCTCAATGAACTAAATTGAGGATCTTCAACAGTAACGTCAAGTGAGTCCTCCTCTATGCATGTGAGACCTGGAAGATGCTGCAAACCTTTGTAAACCAGTGTTTACGCAGGATCCTAAACATTCATTGGCCGGACACGACTAGTAACGAAGATCTATGAGAAGTGACTGGGGAAACACCCATTGGAAATCAGATCAAACAGCGGAAGTGGAGGTGGATAGGACACACGTTGAGACAGCAGGATGGGGCCATTGAGAAGCAAGCCCTGGAATGGAATCCGCAGGGACAGCGAAAGCGGGGTCGACCACGGCAGACATGGAAGAGATCCGTATTGAAGGAGGCAAGTGAGGCAGGAAAAACCTGGGGAGAACTACGTCGGATGGCCCGCAGCAGAGTCCGCTGGCAAAAATTCATTGAAGCCCTATGCTCCTGAAGGAGCCACAGGAAATAAGTCAAGTAAGTCAAGTGGATCCGACCGGCAATGTCTCACGTTCAGAGAAACTGATGTGAAACGACAGTATTACTGACCAAGGGACTGCATATAGCATAATACTGAAGCAATGATGCTTTTAGTCTAAAGGGGTCCAAAATCCAAGTCATCGGCCTCTCATAATGGCACTTATTGTTAGGAAAGTAGAACCATGGTATTTGTCATATTGCGGTACCAATCAAAAGTAGCATAGACTCGTGGTATTCCACACCGTATGGTACTATTCATAGATAATGAAATTTGCACATGGAAGACAGACATTTGGTGTTTCATACACTGCAGTGCTATTTACAGGCAACGCAAACCTATGACGTTCCTCACAAAAGTGGTCTAACCACAGGGACCCGAACTATCCCGGGATGTTCTTCGCATAGTGGGCACTAAGCATAGGCAAGGCAGAACCATGGTGTCGCACATCCCATGGTGTTGCTCATATAGGGGTACGAATCGCAGGTACTGTAGAAGCCAGCACTGTACTCTATTGCTACTAATCACAAACCTATTTGGTACCTAACATAGTGATACTTCGCACAAGTAAAAGCGACCCACGGTGTTCCCCGCGCAGTGGTACGAATCACAAGTAATCTCATGATTCTAATTTGATCTGCCCTTGGTTGCCCCTTTTAGTCACCTCTTACGACAGGCAGGGTATACCATGGGTATAGTCTTTGTCTGCATCCCCCACCCACAGGGGGTTGTGTGTTTGATCCGCGAGAGGTATTTTATTTCCCTCAAGTCCGCCGGCAAGCTGGTTAGGACCCCCCTATCTGCCACCTGGGACTCACCACGTGGGAATATCACCTCTCCCCCTGCTACACCAGCATAGTCGGTTCGTGGATTGAAAAATCAACAAAATGGACATAAGCCCTTCTCAGGTATGGATATGAAACTTTGATGCATACTTTATTTTTATTTCATTTCATCTTTTCTAGACGTTATTTCTTTAATATATTTATGTATATAAATCTGCTTCTGACATGATATAAATAAAAATGCTATCTACAATTCAGGAACCATTCCAGAGGACTAGCTAATATTGAATTTCATGACGTTGCTGAAGAAACCATCTGCGAAGAAAAGTGAGGATTTCTGAACCATCAGCCTGATGAGTCATGTGTTAAAACTTTTTCTGAAGATCATATATTCCAGAATTTGTAGGAAGTGTTATAAATACACAGGTGAAATGCAATTTGGATTATGCAACGTCCTGGACACCCACAAAGCCCTTTTTGTGTTGCAAGTACTTGTTCAGAGAAGCAGGGATGTTAGCTGTGACATGTTCTTCTGTTCATCTATTACACCAAAGCATTTGATCACTGTTAGCATCAGAAGATGATGCAGGCCTTCACAGAGTAGGTGTAGATGAAAAAAAAAGAAAAAAAAGATATCCAACATATTACCAATCCCTACCATTACTAGCGCACACTTCCTTACTACAAGCCAATGGTGAAGCATTCTAGTATCCACTGTTACCACTGGTAACAGTTTGAAAATATAAAAAAATCTTATATTCTTTAATATTAAAGTTTAAAATTTTTGTTTCTTTGCCAGGATGTGTCATGAGAACTCTATTGCAGTAGGCTCTCACCAGGCTCTTCTAACAGCTAGGTGAGTATTACTGCGCCTGTGCCAACCAAAGTCCCTCTCCCCGGACAATGAGATGTATCTTACTATGTTCTCTGGTAATCTTACCATAATGCAAAGTGGAAACAAAAGCTTATAATGTCGGTGCTTAACAGTTCTGTCCGTTCTTACCACCACACTCAACAGTGCTTAGCTATGATTATACTGGGTGAGTTGGCCATGTGGTCAGGGTCGCACAGCTGTGAGCTTGCATCCGGAGATAGTGGGTTTGAACCCCACTGTCGGCAGCCCTGAAGATGGTTTTCCATGGCTTCCCATTTTCACACCAGGCAAATGCTGGGGCTGTACCTTAATTAAGACCTTTCCTATCCTATCGTTGCCACAAGACCTGTCTGTGTTGGTGCGACATAAAGCCAGTAGCAAAAGCAATGATTATTGTGTTACTGTTGTCTATTATAATACAATGCCACTTTTCTTGTTAAACTGCAAGTTTATATTTAATTTATGTTAGGTAAGGATAGCCTATAGGACTTAAAATGAGTGCTGTCGCTTCTACCACAAAAATAAATGAATTTGCAGGCCCAGAATGCTCTTTTTTAATAGAAATTTCGAAGGAAAGAAACATATAATTGTAAAAGGTAGACCTATGCCCCCTCTTAAAAATTTAGTTAGGGAATCCAAAAGAACCGTGGTTCATCACTTGCATTGTTTATATGGTTGTAAGAAAATGAATAAACTGTATTATTGGTCATGAGTTCTATTTTCCTCAGAAAATAATGCTTGGAATAAAGATGGTGTGGACAATTTATATAGTTTCACAGTTTTAAAGAGACACTATGAGGTGTCTCAGGCACACATCAACACTGCTGCTCATATGATTCAGTTCGGAAGGCCCAAAATAGAGTACAGCCTACAGAAAGAAAACTGACAAGCATAATGAGGAAGTAAAAATAATAGATATGCTATCAATAATGTAACAGATTCTGCGTGTTTTCTTTCAAAGCAAGGATTACCTTTCAGGGTTCATCGAGAAACTGAAGAATCAGATAACAGAGTTACAGGGAATTACTAGCGTTAATTACTAAAAAAATTGATATATTTCAGCACCACTTAAATAACTGCAGTTTTTTTATCATTCCCTAAAAGGCCTGTTGCCCTTGATAAAGTAATACAAAAACAATTATGAACAGTAGCGCCTATCTGATGGATATATGCCGGCAGGCTGGTTGAAGTTGTGCCCTCTATATACATCTCCTTGAATACTTCAGAGGAATGAAAGATAACGCAGAAGAAAGGGACGATGGTATGAGAATTCAAGCTACGGGTTACTATTGTTACGTGTCAGCCCCATGGTAGCTCCTTTAGGTATTTCTAGGAAGTGGCTGGTGACTCAGACGACCTGGAATCTCCCAGCTGGCCTGTGGGTGGGGCCGGCCTTTCCGTGTATTGTTCTCGGCGGCCGGCTTACCTGTAAATTTCTTTGAGATTCAATGGGAATGTTCTGCCTTCGTGAAATTTTTGGATCAAATTACGTGAGATATAAAAAGGGAGGCGAGCCCCGGAGAGTCAGTCGGTGTTAGAGTGAACGACAGTTGAGCTTCAAGGCGGAGCCAGTGCGACACTCGGTGAGCAGGGGTTCGGTGGCGACAGAAGTGTTGGTTGTCGCTAGTGTCCCACTGAGGTTTGAACCAGGAGCTGTGGTTGTGGTGTCGGAGTGTTCAGTGAGTAGCTGCATGGGAGTCCTGTGTACTGCCTTAGAGTACTGTGTGTACTTCTGTGGATTCAGGACCGCCATGAATCAACGATTGAAGCAGTTATCGTGAGTGTGAGGATAATTGAACGGGTGTTGATATTCGCTGTTGTCAGCATCGTCCTTCTATTGGCTACTGTTGAGCTGTTGCTGATTGTTGCTCACTTCATGAGACTGTGAAGTACCGGACTATCATTGGATTCGAACCCACGAACAGTCGTCGAGTGTTGTATAGCCAGTGGCACTGTGTTCAAATCCAGCTGTCTGCACAGCAGCTGTATGAGTTGACTGACTGGACTAGCGGAAGTGAAAGTGAGGATTATAGACATTCCCAGGTAGCAGCCGGCCGGGACTCTTGGATGTGTGTACAGAAGAGAGATTTGTAAATAGACTAGTAATTAGTGTGTGGCCATTCATAATGTCCAATAACGGACCAACTATATTGGTATCATTCTAATTAGTTAGAATTGTTTGTGTTTAAATGTGTGCGTGTGCATTTATTAGGCCATCCTGAAATAAATTATAGTAATCAAACAGGAGTTTTATATTCGTAACACTATGTTACCCTGCAAGACTTCAATTTCTACTTCCTATTAAATTTTTTTGCTGAAGTACTCCCTAAATCTGATATTCTCTATCAGATACTTAAGAAGAAAATATGTAACATTGCCTTCTGCTCCAAAGAGATCCAGCAGTTTAAAGCATATTTGCAGACAACTAGAAATAATGCTGAAACTATGTGGTCAAAGTTGCAAGACAATGAAGGGAGTCAAGATTGGCTTAAGAGAACTGATTTTATAGGAACAAAGAAAACATCGCATCTCTGATTGTATTTGGAAATGACCGACATCATGTTCATGCAACTATAAGATGGATTTTTCTGATACTGACAAGCTGGAGTTCCTTCAGTTAATTGATACTGACCAGTTTGACAATTTTGCGAAGACATCCCCGAACAGTGTGTGTCATCAGCTTATTAGATTAAATTACCACCTAATCGATATTTTATTACATGCCTTTGGCAAAATTATAAAAGGATTAACAATCACAGTACATGTTTTGACCACTTAGTGGTCATCTTCAGCTGTATCCAAAAAAACCTTAGATGATAATACATGAATAGTAAGCATGTTAAAAACCTGGATCACCAGGCGAGTTGGTCATGTGGTTAGGGGCACTCAGCTGTGAGCTCGCATCTGGGAGATAGTGGGTTCGAATCCCACTGTCGGCAGTCCTGAAAATGGTTTTCTATGGTTTCCCATTTTTCACACCCAGCAAATGCTGGGGTGTACCTTAATTAAGGCCACAGCCACTTCCTTCCCATTCCCAGGCCTTTCCTGTCCCATCGTCGCCATAAGACCTATCTGTGTTGGTGCGACATAAAGCAAAATACCAACAACAACAACAACAACAACAAAAACCTTGATAATTTTTACCCATGGAAAGTTTAAAAAACTATTACTATTTATTATTATTATTTTATTATTATTATTACTATTTATTTTCCACTAATTGTAGGTACAAATTAGGGATGGTGAATGGAGAAAGGGCATAGCCCCACATACACAAAAGTGCCTCCATCACCACTTAAAATTACAATACTCAGATATACAGTTACATTCTACATAGTGTGCTTATATACATTTAACGTATTTACATAGGCATATTTACATAATACTCACCAGAGCTGTTCAATATTCCAGTAATTCGACACACTCTGTCTCTCTCTGTCTCTCTCTCTCTCTCTCACTCACTCACTCACTCTCTCACTCTCTCTCTCTCTCTCTCTCTCTGATCCCCACATATACCTTAGCTAGGCCGGCTCACTCGTACCCACATACAATATCACTCACGCGCGATCCCATAAGCTTTCATCCATCCTCCCACTCATACTGAACATTCACACAGTAGAAAAATTATGTTATGTACAGAAGATTTTGTTATATATACATCCTTTTTACATCTTTACAAAAATTTTCTGCAGGTAGTTCTTTTAACTGTGGTGGGAGTTCATTCCACAGCCGAGCAGAATGAATAAAGAATCCATTTTCATATGATGCTGTCCTTGCAAATGAACGGAAAAGGGACACACCTCGACCTCAAGCTGCAAGTGGTTGAAAGGGTTTATACGAATGTTACCTGCGAGGGATTTCCTCAGGAAGGCAATATCTATTTGTTTATGGAGAGATGTTATGGAGGGCAGTGACCTGTCTTTATTTAAATGACCGTGTTGAGTAATTGGTAGTTCTGCTCGGCATTGAACTCCCTCTAGTTTCATCATGTTCTCCACTGTAGTAGGGTGCCTGGAAGGAAGCCCGTACAACAGTATTGGCTGTACTAATGACAAATAGGCTGTCTGAACTGCTTTCTTCCTGGCTCCCAGTAGAGATCTGCGGATAAATCCTAGGACTCTGTATGCTTTGCACCTTATTTTCTCAACATGCTTGTTCCATTTTAAACTGCTGCAAATGTGAATGCCAAGCAATTTTATTGAGGTACAAGGCATCCGGATTTTACCACACATTGAAATTTGGTGTTATAACTGTGATCTTGCTCTAGTTAAGTGGATATATTTACTTTTCTGTACACTTATAGACACTTAATATTGAATGAGGAGAGGAGGGAGGGTTTAAGGTGTGGATATGAAAGGATAGATGGAGTATACTTAAAATTAAAATCTGTGTCTACAATGTGTTAAAACTTATTCTTCCAAATAAACATGTTTATTTTTATTTGGGAAACGTCTTTTAAAAGTCTATTGTGAAGCTCTTCTATATGATCACTGAATGACTTGAACTTATATACAATAAAAGTCGATCTGTATTGCACCATAAAAACAGTAGACACTTGAGGGCTGCAGCCACATAACAATGAAGATGATAATATACGAAACATGTACCACTTTTAACCAATAAGCAATTTAGTGTATCGACGAGGGGGAAAATAAAAAATACTTAGTTGTGAATCTGTTTAAGTGCAATACGGACCATGAAGCTGATTTTATGTAAGCCCAACAGGGAGTCGGGGATGAAGTGAGATTATATTTTACACAATATTTTTATGGCCGGATGCCCTTCCCGATGCAAATCTCAGTTGAGAAGATAATGAATATGAAATGAATGATGGTGATAAAAACTGGGTAAGGAAGTGGAAGGAATTCGCTGTGGTTTATGAATAGGAACTCTCCCGGCATTTACTTGGGAGTGCAACAGGGGATCCCCCCCCAAGAAAAAATATTCTCATGACAGCTGGGGTTTGAAGCCACTCGCCGAGTGCAGAGCTTTGCTCCATAGCCGTAGCATGTTTATATGCGCGGCTACTTCGCTCGGTGATACTTTTACTGAAATATAATATAAAATTGTTGATCCAAGAACTGGTATTATCAAAATCATTTACATTTGGGGAAAAGTAATTTATGTGTGGAAGGGATGACAATTTCGCATGAGATTCATCATTAGTAATTTGTTGCGCACTTTCTTGTAGTTCAGTATCGTCACTTGGATATTCTCCATCTTCATTATCAAAATATAGCTCTCCAGAATCACTATTTATGAGGAAACATTCTATTTCTTCGTCAACAAGAGATGAATGTATACTTCAAGACGCCATTATGGCTACACGTAAGCAGGAAAGATGTTCCACTCCAACGAAACTGAAATAACACCAGATCGCTTTCAAAACATGCGAAATGGAGTGGTATATCTGCTGTAGAGAACTTCTTTGAGCATTTCCATGGAATCTCAAAGCATGACTCTATATCGTTTACATTTGTAAGGTTGGTGAAGTACACACTGCACCAAAACGTATATATATGGGTTTGGTGGACAAAGCACGGCGTTCAATAATGTATATATACGGGTTTGGCAGTGAATGGGTTAAATTAGTTTTTTAAAGTTCCCATGGGGAAAAATGATCAATTTTTTAACATGCTTACTATTCATCTAAGGTTTTTTGGATACAGCTGAAGATAACCACTAAGTGGTTGAAACATAACTTACTGTGATTGTTAATGTTCTTATAATTTTGCCAAAGGCATGTAATAAAATATCGATTAGGTGGCAATTTATACTAAAAAGTTGACTTAATTCATCGATACGGTCATGAAGGGGACAGCTTGTAGTGCGTATCAGTTGTTAGTAAAGACCTATGGATGAAATTTCAATTGCATAAAACTTAAAGGTCTGTCTGTCCTCTACATAAGGATAGACCTTGGTGTGCATATGATCTTTATCAATGTTTGCACATCAGTGCTATTAGGAAAGCAATAAAATTGATTGACCTTGTTCCCAACATCAGAGCAATTAGCACTGCTGCTGAAAGAAGCTTTTCAGCCTTAAAAGATACACAACTTTCAAAGAAATTCAGAAATAGAGGACAGGCTCTCTGCACTTTCTGTGATTGTGATTGAGAAGAAATTTCTGAGTGACTTAATGAAGGGGTCTAATTTCTACGATGTCACAACATGCCACAGTATCGATCTGAAGTATAAATAAGAAATATTGAGGTAAGCCTTGAAGCTCTATTACAAATTAATTTTAAACTTTATGTTTATGAGTGCATGAGCAGCCTGCCATATGCTTTGCATGATGTGAACTGTTTTAATTAGTGCATGATCAAGACTGCTAGTTTCTATGTTGATGCTCACTAATGTTCACTACATTATGTGCCGTTTCATCATTTTCAAATTATGTTATCTTATACAAAAGTAATATCAATTATTAGCAAGTCTATCACTTTTACATCTGTATTACCCAGAAAATTGCTGCGATATGGAAACACTTTTCAAAACATCACATATTGCCACTGCTACAACCTCTTAAGTACCCTCACAACCATGGGTAGAGACCTGTACCCTTTTTTTACAATCCCATTTATGTAACTACCTGAAGGAAGATCCTCATAAGGAACTTTCACCCCATCAATGCAGGTCTTTTTGCAGTTACTCACAATCTTGTAACTTATTTATTACTGTGTACAGAATAACATCATCCACAAAAAGCCTTATCATATCATTTATACAGGGTGTACCAAAACTCTGTGGCAAAAGTTTAGGAATGAATTCCTCACATAGAGAGAAGAGAAAATGGTTATGACAACATGGGTCTGGAAATGTATACTTAGAGATTTATTCAAACTTTGTGACACAAATTAATGTTAATAATAATTTACATGTCCTGTTTGCTGCCAAAAAAAAAAAAAAAAATCGAGACACTGGTTACAATTGTTATATAAGTAATCATGTTGTGAATGAAACTGATGCGAGTCTTAAAATACCTTAGTTCTCACACATGGTATCAGCTTAGCCGTTTCTGAAAACACATGTCTGGTATCTGTGATTAGTGATTGTGCTTTTGCAGTCTGCTTACATAAATGAAGTTAAGTAGCCTATGTGATTTGTTGCATGGTGCCTTTCTATGGTTAACAGTAATAGTAATGGTGGTTTGCAGGCCGCAGTGCTCATATACATGAACGCAGAGCTTGCAAGCATGCATTATATGTATGGTTTGGCAGATGGTAATGCGCTGAAGGCACGTCACTTCTATCAGGTTCGATACCCAAGGCACAGACTGCTGGACTGAAAGACATTTGAAGGAATCCATCGCTGCCTCTGTGAACACAGGAGTTTCGCACGTCCACCAGGATCCTGGGGACAGTCAAGCAGTACAACTGTTGAGGAGGATGAAGCTGTACTTAACACCGTGGATGAAAGTCCTGGAATCAGCACTAGGAGGTTGGGCTTGCAAAGGAATAGCTCGCACATGTCGATCTGGAGACTGCTACGAGAAAACTTGTTGTATCCGTATCATCTGCAGCGTGTACAAGCCTTGTCTCCTGCAGATTATCCTGCAAGAGTAACATTCTGCCGGTGGTTCCTACAACAATGCGGCATGACGCCTAACTTCGCAGCTTCTGTGTTGTTCACAGATGAAGTGACATTCACAAGAGATGGAATACAGAATTTCCATAATCAAGATGTGTGGAGTGATACAAATCCTCACGCAATCATCCAATCCTCTCATCAACAGAGGTTCGCCATTAACCTCTGGGTAGGCACTGTTGCTGATTCCTTGTTGGGACCCTACTACACAAATTTCTTGCATACTACATTGCCTGATTACTTGGAAGGCATGCCAATTGCACCCCTTCGACAAATGTTTTTTCATGCATGATGGTGCTCCCGCACATTTCAGTCTTCCTGCCCGCAGGTACCTGAATATCCATTTTCCTGAGCGCTGGATAGATAGAGGTGGACCAATTGCTTGGCCACCATGCTCTCCTGACATGAACCCCCTGGACTTTTACCTATGGGGACATGTTAATTCTCTCGTATATGTGACTCCTGTTCCTGATGAAGCAACTTTTTGGGAGCGCATTGTGACAACCTGTCAGGCAGTTTGCATTATACCAGGCATTTTTGATTGCATGCATAACTCCATGCAATGATGAGTGGAGGCTTGTATTCAAGCTGAAGGTCATTACTTTGAACATCTCCTTTGATACATGCTCAAAGTGTTTCAGCTGCCGTTACAGATGTACGGTGTAAATGTACAAAAGTTTGAATAAATCTGCAAGTATATGTTTCCAGACCCATGTTGTCATAAACTTTTTCCTTTTCTCTATGTGAGGAATCTATTCCTAAACTTTTGCCATTGAGTTTTGGTACATCCTGTATAAAAACATAGCTCCAATAATACTGCTGGGCTGATGACCTTGATGTTAGGCCCCTTTCAACAAGCATCAATAATACTGCCAAGGGGAATTCCCCCCTTAATGATTACAGGATCAGATAAAGCTTCACTTACACTAAATCTTTGAGTTCTATTATGTAGAAATATAGCCACCCATTGAGTCACTCTCTTGTCTAGTCCAGTAGCCCTCATTTTTGCCAGTAGTTTCCATGATCTACCTGAACAAGTACCTTGAATAGGCCAATGGTGATACAGTCCATTTGACCTGAATCCAAGGTATTTGCTAAATCTTTCTGGAATCATACGAGTTGAGCTTCATTGGAATAATCTTCCCTAAACCCGAACTGCCTTCTATCGAATCAGTTATTTATTTAGCAAACATGTCTAATGTAATCTGAAAGAATACTTTCCCAGATCTTATGTGAAACACATGTCAAAGTGACTGGTCTGTAATTATCAGCTTTATGTCTATCACCCTTTGCTTTATATACAGCTCCTTCACGCAAACAGTAATCAAATATCTTCACTGTCTTTCGTATATCACCAGAAATCTTATCAATTCCAGGTGCTTTTCTGTTTTCAACTTTTGTATCTTATATTAAATGTTTCTGTTATTGTAAGTAAATTTCAGTTCTTTGGTAGTATTAATCACCTTCTCTATCTGGAGATAATCCTTGTAACTAACAATCTTTACATACTGCTGACTGAAGATTTCTGCCTTCTGCACATGAATGATTCCTAGAGTGTCCTTGGAACCTGGTTCTGTCTTAAAGTACCTGTACATTCACTTCCACTTTTTACTGAAATCTGTATGACTGCCAATTGAGAAGCTTATTTCCAAAAGGTACCAAATCCATAACATAATATTTTACAGGAGAGAGGAAAAACGTTTAGTGTGTAAAATTTCAAATGAAAATTCATTTGGGCACTTTTATTATGTTCAGATAGAATAAATGCATTTTGTACAAATTATTTCTGTTAAAGCTTTTGCGGTTTAGGAAATATTCAAAGAAAATGATTGATTTGGTACTTTTTTGGCACTGAAACTCTAAATATCTTCACCTGAAAGACATAAATTTCACTGCAGTCATCAGAATTTTTGACAAAACTAACTGTATTTAGTTATAAAATAGTCAGATTTAAGGTATTTACAGTGAAGGCATAGATTATTCAAATAATATTAAATAAAATTGGAACAAAACAATAAGAATAATGCAAAGTACCAGTACTGAACTAAAGGAATTCTCTTTCTTCTCCTTAGCAGCATTCTCAATTTTCCTTCGACTGACATTCAGGAGGCTTAAAAATGTATCCCGACACACACTGACAGCACCACTATCACTTCTAGCTTTATATTTAATCGTCATTTTCTTCGAAACACAGGTACATTGTGTCTTTTGATTAGGCCTGTGCCTTTCTGGTGATACAACATCAATATACGAAGCAGTGATTTTTTTGAGAAACAGCATCTTTATTCTCCCAGAAGGCACCATGAAACGCTACTATTTCTTGTTCTGTTAAGTCACGGGCTCTACAAAACTCACCGACATTGTGGAAACAAGCAATTTTTGGTTAAACACTCGGTTTACTGTCGTATTTTTGCACTTTAGCATGCGTCTTCTCCATTTATCTGGAGCTAATACCCTCTTCCTTGCTTTCTTTACTTCTTCAGGAGTATCACAGCACTCATCTGAGATATCTGATTCCATACTTTTGAAAAACAAATAGCACACAGTAACAAAACCAACTTCGTAAGGAAACTGTCACTTCACGTCATGTAAACATAGCGCGGCCATTTTGCTGCTGTTCACGTGACCCAGAAATGGCCTCTCATTGGCTGCATGGATACGGTACGTATTGGCACATTCAGGCCACAGGATTTGGTACCTATTGGCATCAAACAAGATTTTTAATGCCCTGTTTGATATGGATTTTGCTCGTTTTGGCTATTTCTTTTTCTTTCATACGATGGAGCTACCTACCAATGTACATTTTCCATCATAATTTCAATTTCGATTTTTTTTGGAGTTGGTACCTTTTGGAAATAAGCTTCACAATTATGCTTGCCATCATGATATCCTTAGCTGATTTCCTAGTCATCCACAAAAATGAGACCCAGAGTATCCTGATTTCAAGACTTGGGTAGTTTATGAACTATATAGGGGACAATGTACATCCCTGTTTCAGCCCTAGTTTGGAGAATATCTTCCCAAGTACTATACCGTCCATAACTTAACCTGAGCACTACTGAAAATACATTTTCCACAACTCTGATCATGTTATAAGATACTGCTATTCTTCTTATCTATGCTATAACAGCTCCTCTACTCACAGAATCAAATACTTTCTTGAAGTTAATAGCTTGCTCCTTATTTTAAAAATAGAATTGATGCATTATTGTTCTCACCACAAATATATAGTCAGCTGATCTCATAATTTCTCTGAAGCCTGACTAGAGTCCTCCAGGATTGAGCCCCCTCTGCCCACTTCGTAATACTTTTCATCAGCATCCCTGTGTATATTTTATTGTTATTTCTCTGTAACTATTTGGGTTAGATTTCTCTCTTTTCTTGTTATAGATTAGCAAAGTCTCTTTCCTAGATATTTGGTTTTTCCCTTTTTCAAACATTTTAGTAAATACTTTGTAGAATATACCTATTCTTTACCATTTGCTTTCAGAATTCATCAGTGATACCCAAAACAGATTCTTCTTTCCCTAAGATCTCTCTTCGGCTATCAATCTTTCTTGATGTAGTGTAGACAAAGTACATCCCATGTCACCACCCAATAATGTCTTATATTACTCCACATATCTGTTTATTTGTACTCCATACTTTCATTATGTTTAGAATTTCTATTCAGCTCAACAACTCTTTGCCTCTGCCATTCAAATTGTGGTATATTCAACAGTTCTCTATATTCTTTCCTTCTGATGCAGAAATTTATTCTTTGATTATCTCCTCCATGTTCATTGAATACCTTTAACACTTTAATTACTTCGTATGTCTACATTCAACATCATACCATCCCTTGCATATTATCCCCGTCGCCTCCTTTATCTGGGTCTTCCTCGATGCGATCTCAACAGGGTTTCTTAATATTACTGCCCCACACATTTGGTTATTCTCAATCACTGAGTCTATTCCAGTTTTCACTATTTGATATGTTTCTCCTTCATAATAATTCATAAACTCCTTCCACCTGTATTTAGCAACTGATCTTTCTTTAAATTTCCTTGTGCAGTTTATTAAGGCACTCATCATTGCATTTTCCCATTTACTGTATGTGGGGTCTGCCTTCTTGCAATGTTTCCTCCACTTCAATTGATCTATAGCATCACGAAGGCTGAGGTTGGTAAGCTGCATGTCATCTCTCACCCTGTCCAGCCAGCATATTTGAGGTCCACGTTCAGTTAAAGGGCAGTCCTTGCAACTGAGGTTTCACAGCTATGGAGTATATATCCATACATTTGCAGGCGTGATTCACACATTTTCTCTGCAATTGGGGCTACCTTGAACTTCTTCTAGTCAAGTCAAGCCATTTGGCCACTGCAGCATCTTCATTTCTACTGCACGAAGTTCATGTTTTGATATTGTAGGCCAGCATTCAGCTCTATAAAGGGTCACCAGACTGATCAATGTGCGGTAGACTTTAGATGCAATGGAATTTTTTACCGCACAGGATTCCAGTAACTTGGCGCCATTTCATCCATGTGGCTCCGACTCTTGTCTTGACATCAGGAATCGTACTGAAGTCTGAGGTGATGTATGATCCTACGTATTTGAACTGGATCACTTTATTATGTTGAACCTCACCCACAGTGATCCTGCCATCAGTTTGGTTGCCGCATTTTGATAAGGCACTGTTCTCTGTATATTTCATTCTGATAATAATTGACAAAAGTGACTCTCCCCAGTCCTCAAACTTCATCCTCCTTTCCATAGAACACACATTCTTGAACATAGCATCAAATGTGTAACATAACCCTTATGTCTCCCTTATGTATGTTAGGTTCCCCGTTTCATCCCCATCCTACCACCCATTTAAAATATGTAGGTAGTTCTCCAGTACCACACAACTCTAACAATATTTCTCAACTTGTGTTTTTACATTGCTTGTCTTGACTCACTCTCTTTTGAATATATACTTCTCTCTCTGCACCTTTGTCATTTAATGGTTTCTGGTTTGCAACCCTCACACTGAAGTCCCTCATCAGAACAATGCCTGCATTCTCAAAATTTTTTAATATCTGATTATTTTCTAGTGTTCCATTTAATCTGCACCTCTTTCCTCACCATAAACATTCCACCCACATATCTACCCGTCTGTGCTCTCCTTCCTTTTGCTTGTGTCTTACTTCCTAGTACAATGCAGCACTGTACACTGTAAGCTTCCCATCAACTATTTGAAATATTCATTCCCTAATTTGCTCATAAACCTTTCAATATTGATACACCCTATTGTCATCTCTAGTTAATTATTTTTAATGCTGCATTTCGCTCTGGCTGCGAGTCTTACGCCTCATAATCTGTATCACAACCCAATGTCTTTAGTATATCCCCAGAAATCTTATCAATTCCAGTTACCTGGTCGAATAAGGAATGTCATTATCAGGATTGCTCATACCTGTCACTTTCATTTGTCAAAGCCAAGGATGGAACTGAGGAAGGTCAACGAAAGTAACAAATTTGATCTCGGCCATACCACAGGACGCAGCGCAGTGTAAACATCAGCAAAGGTGCCTTATTTCACAGAGGAAAAATATACAAAGAACTTTAGTAAATATAGACCTGGCTTGCCAAGGCATTGCTATAATAAACCTTTATTTTCACATTGCACTTTACACTTGTTATGCAAAACACATGTTTATGTGAGTATTTAGGGGCTGTATTAAGAATGTAAAGGAGAGGGCATATAAGCCTTTGGTAAGACCCCAATTAGGGTACTGTTGTTGTATGGGACCCTCACCAAGATTACTTGATTCAAGAAGTGGAAAAATACAAAGAAACGCAGCTCAATTTGTGCTGGGTGATTTCCGTCAAAAGACTAGTATTCCTTACATGTTGCGAAGTTTAGGCAGGGAAGACTTGGAAGTAAGGAAACGAGCTGCTTGACTAAATAATATGTTAAGAACATTTAGTTTACTACTCCACCTAATAAATACACCTCACTTGTAACATGCTCCCCTACGTCATGATGTCTACCTTTTCAACTGCTCTACTTCTGCTCTGACCTCTGCATGTGTTCCGTTCGCTCACTCAGCCCACTGTGTGCTTCATGACTGCTCGCCCTCCATCCCCTCCCCTCTGCCGCTGCTCGTCTACGTCACCTTGCGCTCTGGTACTTTCTGAACTCTACTTTTACGATATAAAAGGCTCGCTCTGGCCTCGAACAGGCAGTCGGACTTTTTGCAACGAACTGTGTGGAGGGAGGAGTCCATCATTCGCATATACGGCTGGTCCATATGCGATGTTTTACTTTGTCTGCAACTCAAGATCTGAACCTATGACCGCTGGCTGGGTGAGCTTTGTGCTTTCCACTTCTCAATTCTGGAAAACTATTTGCTTTCTCTAATATGCCTTCCAGCTGAAAATGTAACACTACTCTTGTCGTGGCTACAAGACAACATTATAGACCTGTATGTTCATTCTCAAGTTCATAATTGAATTTTCCAAATTTCATTCTCCATCTAAAAATTGGTAACTAACTTGGTGAACAGATGCAAGAACTGACAGTTGTATCTGTGACATTCTTGGAACTCTCTTCTACGCCTGGTTTTAGGGAGTGAGCTTACTGCTTTTCTAATTTATTCGCAGGCTGTACCTTTTTCTTTCCCTTCGCCAGCCCTTGGACATAATTTTTTCGCCCTTTATTCTTCCTTTTATCCTATTCTGGGGGTTTTGCATATTGTACAGCGGCTTTGTAAATTTTAGAATTCCTTTTTTGATATAGTGTGGTGTACATTGATAGCGAACTTGACATTTGATTCTAGTCAATCTTTTTTTTGGTATCAGATCCCCATGTATACTGTGGCATACCAGCCTAATATTGATAATTTTCTTTCTTTTCCGCTTCAATCAGCAGCCTAGTCTTATGGCGTTACAATTCCTATTTCGGTAGTATACAACTGAATATAGTCACTTATTCATTTAATAATTGTAACCTTGTTCTTGTGATCATTTTTGTTGTTTCTATAATACATGTGCATTATGAAAATTTAACTGATTGTACCTTCCTGATTACTGTCCCTCCCTAATTCAAACTCCTTGTCAACTTATACTTACCACTATACTTCTGGAATTATCTCAGCATAATGCGTCCTTGTAAATTCTGCTTATTCACTACGATTTCATTCTGAATACTTATTTTAATGGAGAGGTGGTTAAATGCTGGCCACGCATTTTGTGAAGGTGTGCATCGTTTTCACTGAATACCATACCTCGCTTCGCCCATGGTTGCTTGCGCTACCACACTGGTCAGACTGGTGTCTTTATTTACTGTCCACTTTTCTGTGCTACGTGTTTTTTTTGATAATTGCTTATTTGGACTGTTCTATTTATCTACGATAATTAACATTACTTTTATTCGTCACGTCCATCCTTTTACTACCACCTTCCACTACCTACCACACAACAAAATATTTAAAGTATTTGTAGCACCACGTCCCACACTTTACAAGTGAAAATAAATTTATTCTTGAATTATTTACACATAATTTGGTATGTTTCATCTTCTTTTGAAGACACCCTCAGCTGTACTGTCTTAATAAGATAATTAAATCTCTGTAATGTCACTGTCCAACGACTTAACACTAATAAGTACAAGTCCTTTCATGGATATTTGAGACATTTTTGTCTGTACAAGCAGCTTTGTTCTACCACTTTCTTGAAATAATTTTAAAATTGCATGTTAAAAAGAATATTATAATATAATCCTCCTTTATAAAAATGTTGATTGAAGTTTGGTTTACCTTCAGAATACTGATTAAAAGTTGAGCTGTAGCTCTGGTCTGTTCTTCTTACACAGTGCAGCCTTACCAAAGGCTTATATGACTTCTCCTTTACATCCTTCATAACAACCCCTCGTATATCAATGTAGACCAATATGATGAAATTTGTTTATTGTAAGCAGTACTGTATGTTCCGAGCTATCAGTGGAGGGATGGTGTGGAACAACATTAGTGGATGAATAAGTTTGAGTGGTGTTTTAAAAAGTAAGAAATAGGGAAGACCACAATATGAAGATAAAGTCTGAATTTAAGAGGATGAATTGGGGCAAATATTTGCTTATAGGAAGAGTTAGGGGTTGGAGTAATTTAACAAGGAAGATATTCAATAAATGTTGACATTCTTTGCAACTTTGATAAAAGATTAGGAAACAACAGATAGGAAATGAGCCCCTTCGGCAACTGCCCTAAATGCAAAAAATGGAAGTGGCGTATGGCTTTTAGTTCCAGGAGTGCCCGAGGACAAGTTCGGCTCGCCAGATGCAGGTCTTTTGCTTTGACGCCCATAGGCAACCTGCATGTCATGATGAGAATAAAATGATGATGAAAATGACACATACACCTGGCCCCCGTTCCAGTGAAATTAACCAATCAATGAGAATGAAATGATGATGAAGCCGACACACAAACCCGACCCCTGTACCAGTGAAATTAACCAATCAATCAAACCCAGGACCCCTGAGACCAAAGGTCAGCACACTAACCATTTAGCCATGGAGCCGGACATCCTAAATGCAGATGAGGATTCATGTGCTCCATTTCTTGTTGGTGATAATGTATGAGATCTCTTTATACCACTGTGTAACTGAACCATACACCACGTAAAAGAAATATTTGGTGAATTTCCTTTCAACAGAAAAAGATGTTTTGATATTTTTGCAGTTTTCTTTCAAAGTGAGAGGCAAGCTAACTTGAATACTGCTACAGATCGATTCATTCTCACTGTTGTTTCAGAGCAGAACAAATAAATACTAATTAGGTCACCTGTTTCAAATTACTGACTATGAATCCTGTATATGGTTAGTATGGTAAATATCTTTCGAGTTTGACTCGGCTGAATCATCAGCATTTGAAACCTTCAGTTCAGAAGGTCCTGGGTCAGAGATTTTAATCATACATGGTTAATTCTTTTAGCTTGGGGACTGGGTGTCTGTTTCAACACTCTCTTCTTATATTCGGACAGCATAACATACTACCAGCACTACAGAAACACTTAATATTGATTACATCCCTCCACAAAGGGTTGCGTTGGCATCAGGAGGGTCATCCTGTATTAAAACAAGGTCAAATCCACATGTGCGACAGACGTACCCCCGACTCCATGGGTATGGGAAAAGCAGTAGAATAGAAGAATAACTGTCTTCTGAAATGTGATGTTCGTGGAAGTTGGGAAGGAAGACTATGAATGAAGTCACATGCTAGACAAGAGCCATGTACTTCAAAAGAAACTCCACATGTGAGACAGGAATATGTCTAGAGGAATTGGTCTCTCTCTTCTTTCTCCTTCTTTGTCAATATGAGGGCCATCAGCCACAAAAACAAAGGATGCATCTTTTCCCACAATGTACAGACATACATAATGATGCCACTATGGTCTACGTAATAAGCCATCAGATTGTGGACGATCAGACAGATATCAGAACTTTCAGTCCATGGGTAAGACTATGTTTCCGCAAATCGCTTGGTCGACGAAAAGCCTTTGAGCAAACTTTACAGGGGTATGGCCTGCTTTCGGTATGTATCATCATATGCATCCTCAAGCATTGGCGCCATTTGAACTTTCGATGGCAGATACGACATTCATGCTTCATCATACCTCTATGCATTTCAAGGTGATCTTTAAAATGAGTTCGCCCCTTTAGAGTTTTATTGCAAATGTCACACATATACGAACGAGACTGAACATTTTTTATTGGGGGATCTTTGCACAAGTGTATTAAACTATGCTTTTGCAAATCGCGGGATCGGAGGAATGACCTGGGACAATCCTTACAGACAAATGGGTTTTTGACAGGATGTATTATCATATGCTTCCTCAGGCTTTGGCGCCATCCAAACTTTTTATTGCATACCTTACATTCATGCTTCTTCACTCCGTTGTGCATTTCCATATGTTCTTGGTAATCTGGTCGACGCTTGTAAGTTTTATTGCAGAAAACGCACAAATAAGGGGACGACAAAACTTCTCTTCTTTTGGAATGTTCACAATGTACCAATTCATGTCGCTCAAGATAAATTTTTCGCCTGTAGATCTTGGTACACACAGAACATGGAAATATCTTTCCCCCAGATGGTGCTGACAATCGACTTGGTGAACATCTGCTGCCATCAGAGAGATCAACACTATCAGTGAACTCCTCCTTCAAGAAAATCTCATCAGCTTCAGCCACTGGAACACTGGACAATAGCGAGCTACCATGAATAAAAGATTTAAAAAACCTTAATTAGTCATTTCAAGAAGGGCACACATTACAAAATCATATTTTGAGCAAAATGCATTTTTATTCCTCACTTGTGATCCTGCCTACGCAATGGACCCTTAATACAAATGGTCAATTTTTCTGTTTTTACCTAGTCCTAATTTGGAAATAAATGTTGAACATAAAAAAGTTTGTTGTTTTATGTAAACAATTTATCATTTTGTATCAAAGAAAGTTAATACAAAATCATTAGTTTCTGGGAATATGAATCTTACAAAATATTAGGAGATTTTTGTGGAGTTTCCAGTAATTCAACTGGTGTAACAAATTTTGTACAAACATCAAATACCTTGACAGAATAACAATAATAATATTAATAATAATAATTCTTATTCTCTTTACCACTCCACCAAAATGAACCTATACTCTCTCCTTCCCTTTCAAATTTCTGTTCTCTTTTATTTCCTTTCATTTTTCCCTACTCTATAACTTGGCCCTGGAACGTCTGGGTAGACCATGTCAGATTCTGGGGTTGTCAACAGATGGAACAAACATCGAGAATGAAAACCTACAACCTGTTTTCCAGTCAATGACCGCATCAGGGATGGGATGAGTGAAGACCCCAACTTGCAGTGAGGATAAACAAACATCCAGAATCATACATAATTCCTACAAAGGGAAACAAAAACTTGTCTGTTTTCTGTGTGTGTGCAAATGGCATTCAGTTAAACAATTCTCATGGAATTTTGCTCTGAGAAACACACATTTTCACTCATCTGTCAATAATTTGTTGTGTTGACATTGTATTTTAATCAACTGCACCATCAAAAGTGGTCTCAAGCACTTCAATACCAATGAAGATTTCTCCAAACAGATTCTTCATAATATGACTATACAGAATGTCCAAGAATTCTCCGCACCCCTAGTTTCATATTATTATTTTCTTATATTATGAGATGGACTGCTGAGTTTGCATAATTGGGGAATTAAGTAGTCATATTTTTATCCCTGCTTTGAAGCTCTCAAAAAGTATTGTTGATGGTCTGATTTCAGTTGTGAAGCCATGGCTAATGTGGCAGACACAGTTACAATGTCAAGGAGTGATTAGTGGCATATGTGTGGGTACACATGTGTCGTCACTCAATCAATTGTGCAGTCTCCAATTAAATTCATTTGGAAATGAGCAGCTGAACTTCAAGTACCGGGGTCAGCAATGCATGATCACATTAACAGAGATTTAAAAATGAAAGGATTTAGACCAAAGTATGTGAATTAATTATCTGACAATGGCATGGAGCAGTGGCTTGCATCCTGCCACCCTTTGTTGGCACAATTTCCAAATGGCATGTCTTGTGCTCAAGAGTATTATTTTTCTGATGAATGTGCGATATATTGCAGTTCACAGAGGAGTATGGTTTTCTGGTCTGAGGAAATACCCCATTATATTCAAGAGTTGTAAAGGAACCCACCTCATGTTATGGTATGGGCTGGGATGTCATCACATTATCTGTTCGAACCATATCATTTTGAAGGATACATGAAAGGAAATATTTATTTGCACATTACAATGTTGGTTAACACCTCAGCTCCAAGCAAGGGAATCGTGGATCATGAGTAGTTACAGCAGAATGGGCCTGCAGCACATTCTGGTGTGCAAATTCCTTTATGAACAATTTCAAGGCCTCTGGTGTGGGCGTTGCTCACCAACATCTTCAGCCCCGTTGAAATGGCCATCATGAATCCTGGACCTTACCACCCCAGACAACTCATTATGGGAGTAATCAATTCCCAAGTGGTTCAACGATGGTACACGACTAATGAAGAATTACACCAAAGTGTGGAGAAAGCCTTTCGAAACAACTCTTGAGATGTCAACGAGGACTTGGAGAGGGATAGAACTCTGTGTAACTGATGATGGTGCACATACAGATCCCCCTGGATGCATCCTCACTATACAATATAACATATTAACATAGGGGTACAGGGACTTCTCAGACACCCTGTATATTTGACACCAGGATGACTTAATAAGTGAACAACATTTTAGAATAAAAGAAGGGTCATTTATTTATTTATTAAGGCCTTTTTTACAGTGGCAAAGTTAAGGCTCGAGGCCCTCTCTTACACTTAACCACTTACTAATCAAAATCTTAAATAAAATACTGATACTTAAAATAGTTAAAACTACATAAATTAATAGAATTGAAAATAAATTTAAATACATTACAAACTAAATTAATATTAAAACTAATTAATATTAAAAATGCTTAATAATGACTAATCCTCAGGCACGCACACATTCATAATTCAACCATTCAGTCAGCTGTCCTCAGCAGGTAGTTTTGGCAAGTGATCTTTGACCTGAGCAGGCAGGGAATTCCATAATTTGGCGCTGGTCACCACAAATGATCTACTAATTTTATTTGTGCGGTGCACTGGAGTAGAAAGAAAGGATCTGGAAAGTGTATTTAATTTGTGAAATTATGATAAAAACGTGAATTTAGAAAAATTTACAGTGGCTGACTTTCAACTAACGCTCTAAACACCACCGTTAACATGTGAGCTGCCGATGTTTATCAGGATTTAGCCATGAGAGAGCCTGGTAGTATGGGTTGATATGAACATCGTACCTGATAATGTAAATAAATCGCAGGCAGGAATTCAGTGCTCATTGAAGCTTAAGTGTTTTTTCTCTCGTCATGTGAACTAAAACGATGTCACAATAATCAAGAATTGGGAGAACCAGTGTCTGTATTAGTTTGGTTTCTAATTCAAATGGAAATACATCCCTTTGCTGTTTAAGAGGGTGAAGCACTCCAAAAAACTTTTTACGGATTTCTTTCATATGATCAGACCAATCAAGTGTTTCATTCATAATTATGTCCGGTTCCATGGCTAAATGGTTAGCGTGCTGCTCTTTGGTCATAGGGGTCCTGGGTTCGATTCCCAGCAGGGACTGGAATTTTAACCATCATTGGTTACCTTCACTGGCACAGGGACTGGATGTATGTGTCGTCATCATCATCATAATTTCATCCTCAACACAACGTGCAGGTCGCCTACAGATGTCAAATCAAAAGACCTGCACCTGGCAAGCCGAACATGTCCTTGGACACTCCCGGCACTAAAAGCCATATGCCATTTCATTTTCTCATAATTATGTTGAGATTTTTAACCGTTTTAGTGTAGGGAATAATGTTACCATTCAGTAAGATAGGCAGGATTGCAACATGGTTTGATCAGTTCAGTAATCTTTGTGATCCAATTATGATTGCCTGAGATTTTGTGGAGTTTAGAATAAGAGAATTCCGTTGTGCATATATACTGAGTCATCGGAGGTCACTGTTAATATCTTGTATTGTTTCACCTAAGTCTGAAGTCTTGCAGTGTCGATAAATTTGAAGATTGTCAGCAAAAAGGTGGTGTGTGTTATTTCCTGTCACAGATGGTATGTCATTGATATGAATACAGGAAAGTAAGGGCCCTAGAACACTGCCCTGTGGGGCACCACTAAGTTTCGTTTTATAATTAGAGGCTTGACGTTTACTGTTAAATGCTGTTGATGGTTACTCACATAAGAACTGAAAACCTTAGGTGCAGAAAGTCGAAATTTAGCAGTTCCATTTTCTTTGTCATAGTCTGAATTTCTATAGTGTCAAAAGCGCTACTGAAGTCAAGAAGGATAAGTATAGTGAGCAGTCGTTTGTACATAGTGTTTCTAATGTCTTCAGTAACCTTCAAAAGTGCTGTCGCGGTACTGTGACGCTTCTTAAATCCAGATTGCAAAGAATCCAAAAGAGCATTTTTATTTAGGTATTCCATTACTTGCTTGTATATCAAACGTTCAAAGGCTTTAGAAAGCGCAGGGAATATGGGCACAGGACGATGGAGGGTGATTGTGGGTCTAAACTCTTAGGTACTAGTATTATATTGGCTGTTTTCCAGACAGTTGGGAAAGTTCTGTTTAGTAAACAGTAGTTCAGTATGTGCATCAATATAGGCAGGACAGCACCCATAATGTTATGTATGAAAGTAATAGGTATATCACCTACACCTGTGGCTTTTGATTTAATCGAGTACGAAGCATTTTTAACGTGATTTTCTGTGAGACTGTGAACTGAGAATGGTGGATTGGCTGGAGGAGAGTGCGGGGAGTCGGTGCAGTTAATTGGGGTAGATTGAATGTTTATTCTACTAAAGTAATCGTTCAGTTTATCAGGTGGAATGTCAGGTGTTGTCTGTCTCTGTTGATGTTTTCCTATTCCCAGAACTCTAAGTTGGTCCCATGTGTGATTAGAATTTATATTATTAGCTACATTCCGGAAATATGTACATTTTTTATTTCTGATAAACTGCTTGTGCGATTTCATAAGATGTGATAAGATTCAAAGTCTGTGTCATCTAGGGTTTATATATAATGTCGAAATAACGAGTCACAGTGGGCCATCATTCTCTTGGTTTCTTCATCTAGCCATGGACAAGAAGGGCAAGAAACCTTTATTCGATGCTTGAGGGCATGCCTGTCATGTAAGTGTTTTACCGTCATATTAAACAAGTTAACTTTAGCGTCAGTGTTATTCAGACTCTGTATATCGTCTCATGGCAGTTGATAAGCGTCATAATTCACGTAATCCAAGTTTATGACCTTTGTATTTCTGACAGTTATGTACTTGGTTTTGTATTTAGGCACTTTGAGGGAATAGGATAAATTTATAAGGTTGTGGGTCGAAATGGATGCTACAGGGATATCCCCGTGGGTTATTACTTTACCTGGGTTTTTCATTATGAGATCGATGAGTGTGTATGGTGAACGGTTTGTTGCATACATGTGATTCGTGGGTTGTAGCGGGAGAACAGTCATCTTACTAGTAGTAAACAAATCTACTAATCGATTACTGTCATGATCTGTATTAAGTAGGTTAGAGTTAAAGTCATCCATAATGATTATGTGTTCATAAATAACCTAGAAGTCTAGTAAATATGTTTCAAATTCAGTCATATCTGTTACACACCAGGTGGTTTGTGTATGACAGAAATCATCACCTTTTGTCCGTTAATATTTACTTCAACGAACATGAATTCTGGCCGTGTTCAAATACCCTGGTAAGATGTACATATTACTTGGCTCTTTAGGTCATTCCTACAGTAAATCACTCCCGCCACCACGCCTTCCGACCGATCGAAACATATTAGATCATATCGATCGATATCAACCATGGAGGACGGAAGGCTAGGAGTCAGCCAGGTTTCAAAAATGCAGAGTATATGTAAATTATTTTCCGTTAGTATTGCGTGGATTTTGTCGTAATGTGACGGAAGAGAAAGAGCATTTACATGGCAACACTGCAGGCTGTGGCAATGCTTGTTTCAACAGAGTACCTGCTGAGAAGGGAGAACCTGGGAGGGAGGGAGGGAGGGAGGGAGGGAGGGAGGGATTATTAATACAGTCATTGCCAAGGTCAGGTCCAGGAGCACAATAATTGTCTAGCTGAATACTAAGAATACCAACAAGTAGATTATAAGATAACAATGCATGCTATTTAAAAAAAGGAAACTCACCTCAACTTCCTGAAAATTACTACACTGTAATGTTTATGTAAACATCACATGATTGTTAAGTATTGAGAAGGTGGATTAAAATATTGTATTTATTTTAAGTGTAATCTTAACTCAATACGGAACCAACTATGAAGTTTATAATCCTGAGAATGAGACAGCTTATTATCACCTGCTGGCACTTACACACACATTCACAAGAACACTATAATAATAACAACAATAATAATTACAAGAAACATAGTTGTTATTGTTTATCCCACTAAAACTTTAAAGATTTCAAAGCTGCATTTATGGTAATAATCTTCTTAGCACCATCTGGAAGCAGAACTACGATACGACCATCTAGTGTCCACACATTTCTCATGCCGAATTGGTCCCGTGCAGAATTTAAAATTTCCTTACGTGTCCTTGTCAGTGATTCAGTAATCAGGATTTTCGTGCCTCTGAGCTTGCATTTGGCACCCCACATGCATTCACATTCCCAGTAGTGAGAACTTCATGATAATCGGCCGCTTACCCATTGTTAGTACCTCAGCTGCTGTCCACAGAGGCTTTCCAATTCGGTGGATTCTGTTGATCCCTTGCATGGCCACTTCCAACTCTAGATGTTTGGAGAACACATCTTTCACTTTTCTATAAACATCTTCATTTGGCTCCTTGGCGATACCACGTATCAGCAAGCAGTTTCTTCTACTGTACTGCTCTGCTCGTCATGTTCCTCCAGTTTATGTTCAAGACTGTTTATTTCATCTCTAAGTAAATTGAGTTCACTGGTTATTGCGGACCTAAATTCCATGAATTCCTGTCTCAAGGAAGCTAGGGAGTTACCAGCAGGGTTGGTTGTGCTGGAGGCTTGGGAGCCAACAACAAGTTCTAGGCGTGCCTCAAACTTTTTCAGAGCTGCTTCAAATTTATCCAGTCTTTCGTGTGCACCTTTGACTGAAGGCATCTTCCAACATACACTAGTTGCTACTTAACACCGCTTTTCTCACAACTTATGGACTATATATGCTGTTATAAATGCAGTTAGCGTGGGATAAACATGGAGCACACTCACAGCGTTACCTCAAAGTCCGCCATCTTACCTGAATATTTCAGAAACAGCATAAATCATTTCTTGCTAAATCGAGTTAGCAGCAATTTCGTATTCTATGCATCTAAATACATCATTATTTACAGAAAAAACATAAGTCAGGCATGCTTGTTATACATAGACAGCTATGCAGATTTAGTGTTCATTACAAAAAACAGCATTAGTCACTGACTTATGTTGTTTCACTATGAAACTGTGCATTGGGTCACTGCAGCTATCATGTCGGAAGCAGTGCATGGAGTTGATTTGATCTTCATCCGCAAAACAAGAATTTTTGGTCGTCCTTGTGGAATAGGATTATGTAAATGATGTCAGTATGTGGTGACCAAATTTCTTCAAAAATATGACATTGTAGTTTGTTTGTAGTTTATTGCCGTTGTTATATGGCGAAGCTCAGGCTATGAAGCCTGCTATTATGCCAAACCATATTATACAACAGCTTTATACAATTTATAGAATAATGTACATAAAATCATTTTTAACATACATTTCTAAAAATCACTAAAATTAATTTACTTAACCTCTATAATTTTGTATCCTTATTGATAATTAAGAGCCAATTATTATTATTATTATTATTATTATTATTATTATTATTATTATTATTATTATTATTTTAACATTAGTGAAATCTACTTTTTACATATTTGAGTACCACATTAAACATTTCCTTTTAAATAGCCTCGGATTGCCTATGCCTCTAATTTCAGCTGGATTGAGTTCCAGGAACGTATGGAAGCACATATGAATGAGTTGTTGTACAAGTTACTGTGATGAATGGGAATGGACAAGAGGGAACGTGTGGATGACCTTGAGGGAGCTCTATCAGAAAGGGAGAGGTATTTAAATTCTGTTCTAAGATAGTCCGGTTTGCTTGTTCGCAGAATACTGTGGAGAAGGGAAATAGTGTGGTATTTACATCGTTCAGTCAATCTTAACCATGACAGCTGACAGAGGAAAGAGCTAATATGAGTTTGGATTGGGATATTTAATACGAATCAAGCACAAGCATTGTAGGCTCGCTGTAGTCGACATGAAAGTGTTTTGCTCATCTCCGTAGTTAAACACTGGAAATATTAGACTCTGTACTAATAATTTTCCTGTGTTTCTTGGAAGGAAGTCCCTCATCCTTTTTGCAGAGTGTAATGAATAGAATACTCTTTGACAAGTTCTTGTGACATGTTCCGACCAACTTAAATATTTATCGAATACTACTCCAAGGTTCTTTACATGATCGCTAAATGTTACTGGTATTCCACTGAGCATAACACTGGGTATAGATGTGTTTTGTATTTTAGCATGAGAATTATATGTGCCAATTATTATGGCCTGTGATTTTGATGGGTTCACTTTCAGGCCATGTCTGCTAGTCCAGTCATTAATATTTGCTAGGTCTTCATTTAACTTAGTGATTGAACTGTTTAAGTCATTAGGCTTTGTGTGAATATATAATTGAATATCATCTGCATACAGGTGATATTTACGATTGGTCAGGTGTAGTGAGACCGTCAGCATAGTGTTTTTATTTAACAGTCAGCAAGATCTATTAGACGAGAGGACTTTGTACCTCAATGTATTTTTAACTCACTAATCATGATCACTGTCACTTCACATCATTACGATTTTTTGTTTGTATATTATGTAATCAATGTTTTACTACTGAAGATGGCCTTGAGATTAGGCTGAAACATGTATAGACTTTGCTTCATCTAACAGATGACTTGACTTGTATTGGTAGGAGGATTTTATAAATATTTTCTTTTGTAAAGTAAGTTTAGCGAGTAATATGTCTCTATCTACACAGTCGAAGGCTTTGCTTACGTCCAAGAGAACAAGTATAGTCATTTGTCCTTTATCTATCACTAGTTGCATGTCATTTGTCACTTTAACTACTGCAGTGGTAGCACTGTGGTTTTGTCTGAATCCCGACTGATATTTGTCAAGTAAGTTGTACTGTATAAGATATTCGGTCATTTGCTTATGTACTATTTTCTCCAATAATTTTCCTAATATAGGAAGAATACTTACAGGACAATAATCTTCGGGACTGTTGGGGTTGTTGTTTTTAGGGAAAGGTCGGATGATTGCATGTTTCCAAGTCGAAGGAAAGACTCCAGTCATGAGTGAGTTATTAATGATATGCGTGACCGTTGGAAGTATGATGTCCATGATTCTTTTTAAAAGAGACAGGTTGATTCCATCATGGCCAGTGGATCCTGACTTTATTTCACTGAAGACTTCCCTAACGTCACTGAGGGTCACATGAGAAAAGTAGAACTGCTCGCCATTATGTTTTGTTTTTGAGGATATTCTGTTAATTACTGCTGCTTTGGTCTGTTTGTCAATCTGAGAGGATCGTGAGCTATAAATATGAGTTTAGGTCAGCTAGTGGTAAATTACAGTTGTTGTTATTCGTCTTGTTTTTGCATAATCCCATTTTGCGAAGAGATTTCCAAATCTGACTAGCATTTTCAGTGTTCAAAATATTGTACAAATATTGTATTTTAGCATTTCTAATTCACTGTGTTGTTCTGTTTCGGAGTTTTTATACTTTCGAAATTGTCAGATGTAGGATATTTCACATAATAATTATAGGCTGCATCTCTTATTTTCATCTGGTTGCGTATTTCTTGGGACAGCCATGGGTTTGAAGGTCTCTTTACCCTAACAGTGCGTAGTGGTGCATGTCTGTCATACAGAGTCAGAAGTAGTTCGTTAAAATGATTTACTGTTCCATCAATGTCATTTATGAACTGAATGTTGCGCCATGGTGTGTTAAGAGCATTTTAAAAAAATGCGTCTTTATTAAAGTGTTTAAAATCTCTATATATAATTAATATTGGCTTGAAGTTAGGGCATTTCAAGGAATATGCAGTGTAAACCATGTCACGTCGGGAGAGACCGGAAACAGGCATTTGTTCATGAGTTAGTATTCGGTTGGTATTATTAGTAATTATTAGATCGAGGAGTGTACGTGAGTTGGCAACATGGTGTGTAGCGTTTAGTCGTAGTATTGTCAAATTAATGGATGAAAACATCTCAGTCAATCGTTTTGTTCCGGTAGATTTGTTTGTCAAGTGTATTAAAGTCTCCCATTAAAATCAAATGCTCATACCTGGGTGTTAGATCATGTAGGGCTTCCTCTAGACTTGTGATGTTACCAGTCTTCGGTGGACGATACACCACACCAAGCAAGCACTTCGTACCGCGAACTATGAGCTCAACGAACAAGAATTCAGGGCTATTGGAGAACTCACTGGGGGATTTTAATATCTGTGGATCCGTGGTATTAAATCTCAGCCATAGACACCCAAGAGAGATCCGGTTTACTCTGTCTGCCATCTAGTGGACCTAGAGTAAAACAGAACGTCGAAATTGACGAGCAGACAGCCAGATGGCGTCAAATCGAAATGTGTGCAAATGGTAGCTGAGGCCATAGGATTATTATTATTATTATTATTATTATTATTATTATTATTATTATATCACCTTATACTTCACATCATCCCGTATGTACATACCGACTCCTCCACCGAGGTTACCGCTCCTGTCATTCCTCACTAATGAATAACCATTCATACTAACAAGAGATGAAGGGATAGATTAACGCAACCATGACTCGGAGAATAGTATGGCATGGAGGTTGCAGGTTGAGAATATTTCAGAGAATTCTGGGAAATGTGGGAGAATGCTCTGAGTGTTTACATGAGCTATTTGTAAGGAGGTAGGGTAAGGCGAAAGAATGTCTTGAAGGTGATTAGCGGTACTTAGGGTGGGGGCCATGAGATACAGGTAGTGACCTACTTGGGACTGTGGGTTGGAGAGGCTGAAACTAGAGGCATTTGTTTCCTGGTTGCTTGTTGCTGCCAACTTAAAATTTAACTGTAGATATAAAAGGAAGAACTACACTAGATAAAATTAAGAAACTAAAAATTGAAATTAATGATGAAAATGTAGGCTATAGCTACAGTTGAAATTCTGATTAAAGTTCTATACAGCGGTATTTAGTTTACAGAATGTCGGCTCATGGTTAGTGAATACGATCAAGATCTTTGCGGTTTGACACAGGTATTATACGAGTTCCCTGCTTAACATAAATTATGCCATCCTTCGACCACACGTTCCGCGCACTGAACTTGCTTATAGCGTCCTGTAGAAGCCGCAGTCTCTCTGGGGTTAGGTCCTCTCTAAGTGTTTTGTTTGTACCCTTCAGTTTCCTTTTGTTTACGAACATTGCATTTCTTTTCCGGTCCGAAACAAACTTCACGATTATGGGTCTTGGACAGCCAGTATGACTTTTCCCAACCCTATGCGATTTGTCTATTTCGTCCACTGAGAGTTCCATCCCAATTTCACGAGCAATATCAATGACAATAGTGTCCGTGATTTCTCCCGCAGTTTCTTCCACACCAAACACACGCAAGCACTGTCTTCTTTGGTACTGCTCTAAACTGTCTGTTTTAATTTGCAGCTCCCTTTTTAATTCCCTTATGTGCGTCTCTCTTTCTTCCAGCGTACGCTTTAGTTCGTCGATCACACTCGTATTGAAATTTATAGTTTCTTTCAGTTGCTCTACAACTGTCTTCTTTGGTACTGCTCTAAACTGTCTGTTTTAATTTGCAGCTCTCTTTTTAATTCCCTTATGGTCGTGTCTCTTTCTTCCAGCGTACGCTTTAGTTCCTCGATCACACTCGTATTGAAATTTATGGTTTCTTTCAGTTGCTGTACAACTGTCTTCATCACCTGATCTTGGATGAGGTTGGCGAGCGTGTTGAGAGTCTCCTTACTGCTCAGCGCTTCCTGCACTGCTTGCTTCACAATGGCTTCCATTGGCACCTCTTTAACTTTGGGGGCCATGGATGTTTTTGTAGATATTTCGCTTCAGGTTTCACTGAACACTTCACAAACACACTGACGTGAATAACTGTACAAGTTAGAATAATGTATCACACTTATGACTGTCAAACTGCTAAAATTCACCTCCTAATGCCGGCAGAAACCACGAACGACTATACACTATCCGCCATTAGAAGAGACATGTGGCAAAGAAACTGCAAAAGAGCAAAAAGTGCGCTTGCAAATTCTGAAGTTCATGCAGTTCTCTCACCATGTTAGTGACCCAGGACCTACATTGACAGCTTACTGGTTCATAAACCCTACTCCTGACCCAATGACCATGCCAACTGACGTAGCTTACCAAAAAGTTTCTATACCAATAAATTCCATGAAGATGGGTGACCTCAAGAAGTTCCAGGAGTACATACAATAGGAGGAAGTATTCAAATTTTTATGACACTGTGTATTCTTGGGAGACTATTAATAGAGCTATTTGTTCTACGTCGCACCGACACAGATTGGTCATATAGCGACGATGGGACGGGAAAGGCCTATGAATGGAAAGGAAGCGGCCGTGGCCTTAATTAAGGTACAGCCCCAGCATTCGCCTAGTGTGAAAATGGGATACCATGGAAATCCATCTTCAGGGCTGCCGACAGTGGGGTTCAAACCAACCATTAATAGAGAGGAAAATGAAGATGTTGACACTGAGCTTGTTAACTGCAATAGCTTAAGTGTGGCCAGTATCCAGTATTCGGGAGATAGAGAGTTTGAGGCCCACTGTCCGCAGCCCTGAAGATGGTTTTCTGTGGTTTCCTATTTATATACCAGGCAAATTCTGGGAAGTACCTTAATTAAGGCTACGGCCGCTTCCCTTCCACTCCTAGCCCTTTCCTATCTCATTGTCAACATAAGACCTATCTGTGTCGGTACGACGTACTGCAACTTGTAAAAAAAAAACAAGATATGGAGAAGATGAGGTTCTGTACCTTGTTCTATATGCAAGTGATCCCTGTTTTCATTGGACCTTTGCACAGTCGAGACAAAATACTTTTAATAGGACTACTTTTTATGAAAGTTCTCTCCATTGTTATGCTTTAATATCTTTGTTACTTGCATTAGTCTTATCACTGTAAAATACCTCACTACCCAATGAAAAGGACAAAAACATGCAACCATTCTTTGTATTGGTTTTTACAGTTTATTTAACCCATTCACATCCTATTTAAATACTGTAGCAGTTCAGTGAGAAAACCCATTTAAATCCTGCACTATGGCACACGCTGTGAGGATGTGGGCCACAGTGAAGTTGTCACCACAAAAACACACTGAGGGTTCTTACCCCTTTAGGAGTTAAAAGCGCGTAGATCTTCAATGACACATCCACAGCTTACACAAAACTATGGCCTCTCAGGAGGTCTCATGGTCTCGCCGTAGACTTGCCTAATGTCATCATTTGTATCACTTTCTGTGTCATCAGCACTACTACACGCATCACTCGAACTAAGACCTTCAGGATCTATTTCGTCCTCACAAACAACATTATCTTCAAAATGACTCTCTAAAACACTATCTATTAGCTTTCGTATTTCATCTTCATCAACACCAACACATCTGCTTGACGCCGTGATTGCAACTGACGTGAGCGAAATAATATGAACAAAGATTCTTTTATCTCTTGTTCCAGAAGTGTGTAATAACCTGGAGTGTGGGAAATAACCGAAGCCACATATCTAAACTTCAGCTCAGAATGCATACAAATGGCACCTGTGAGTACTGATACACAGCAGTGCATTGCTGCGAGATGACCTCGTCATTGGATTCATATGCCACAAATAACTTTTGTGAGCTAGGGTTGTCAAATGATGAGATTGGGTTACGACATAAACTGTATTCACTAAGGTGGAACCTTTTCACTGTTTTGCTTTGTAGGAATTTTGTACAATAGTCAGATGATACAGAACAACTTAAACATGAAATTTTTAAAGGGCAAGGAATGGAAATCAATGTTTTTTAACTTGGATTGCATTTTTTGATATAAGTAAAAGAAATAATTCTGTGTTGGCAGCCATTTTCTAGGCTGTGTCACAATTATGTACGAAATTTTGAACCAAGGTAGCATTTAATGTGAAGTACCACATACTTCCATGTATATGAACATTCCTGCATCTCCATCCAGTTGGGCCTTTCTGTACCAACAGTTAAGTTTAATAACAGCTAAAATTATTTGTTCTATGACTATATATGAAATATTTAAAAGCCATAATAGTTTATTTTCACTGGATGTCATATTTCAAGATTTCAAACAAACTGTACAAACCTACATAGAATATTATTTTATATTCACTTACTAAGTAAATGTCACACATTTAAGTTATAAATGCATAAATTTCATTTCTAAATGTTTGGTCCAATAATTATACAAACTGAATACGTGTAAGCAATAATTTTCAGTTAACTTTGTATAAAATGTATGTATTGATTACGTGGAATAAAAGCTCAAGTTATAAACCAAGATGGTAAAAGTGAGCAACTGAAGACTTTGGGTGTAAATAATGACAACCCGCAAGTTTTGTAAGTTCTGAGATATAAAGGAATGAATTTTCACAAAATATTTACTGCTAAAATGTTAAATCCTTGAAATATCTCACTCAATACAATGGTACATGTAACTGTTCTTTATAATATCATGGAGGAAAAATGCATACAGAACCAGTATTATAGGTAATTAGAGTATAATAAACACTGAATGTGGCAATACCGATCCAAGTAATGAACTGACAATAGAAAACATTTCAGTGTCTGAAGTGCTTTGATTACCGCCCTAGGAAAGGGAGGGTAGACTATTATGAACTAAGAGAATAAATAATATTACTGATTTTACATACCCAGAGGTGCCAGAATTTTGCCCTGCAGGAATCTGTTAACATGCCGGTAAATCTACCAACACAGTTCTAATGTATTTGAGCACCTTCAATCAATCAATCAATCAATCAATCAATCAATCAATCAATCAATCAATCAATCAATCAATCAATCAATCAATCAATCAATCAATCAATCAATCACTACTGATCTGCATTTAGGCAGTCACCCAGGTGGCAGATTCCCTATCTGTTGTTATCTTAGCTTTTTCTTAAATGACTGCAAGGAAATTGGAAATTTATTGAACATCTCCCTTGGTAAGTTATTCCAATCCCTAACTCCCCTTCCTATAAACAAATATTAATTTTGTCCCAGTTTGTCCTCTTGAATTCCAGCTTTATCTTCATATTGTGATCTTTCTTAATTTTAAAGACATCACTCAAACATATTCGTCTATTGATGTCATTCCACACCATCTCTCCACTGACAGCTCGGAACATAACACTTAACATGCTTACAATATTTCAAGCATATTATAGCAAATTTCAATACGGGTCTAAACATGAGATTAGTTACACGTAACATAACACTTAGTCAAGCAGCTCATCTCCTTTCTTCTAAGTGTTCCCAGTCCAAACTTTCCAACATTTTTGCAATGCTACCCTTTTGTCAGAAATCACCCAGAACAAATCGAGCTGCTTTTCTTTGGATTTTTTCCAGGTCTTGAATCAAGTAATCCTGGTGAGGGTCCCATACACTGGAACCATACTCTAGTTTGGGTCTTACCAGAGACTTATATGCCCTCTACTTTACATCCTTACTACAACCCCTAAAGACCCTCATAACTATGTGCAGAGATCTGTGCCCTTTATTAACAATAATATTACCACCAGACTGAGCTCAGGAAGCCAGCCATCTACTGCCTAAGCTTTCTAGCCCAGCTTGTTAGAGAGATTAGTGTGTGTTTTTTAAAAATTTCATATGATGCAGTTACCCAGTTGATTTTAATAAAAGGACAGGTAAACAAATGTACCGGTACATCAGAAGTGTAAAAAGTTATAACCCCCATGGTCGTGTCAAGAACATGCAAGGAGCGGTTATGTTAATAAAATTTCAGTATAATGACAACAGTTAGTAGTAAGTGTTATTATTTGATACTAATCATAAATACTAATCATTTTGAAAAAGGTATTTTATATCACAGAATGTAAATAGTTGCAACCAACATTCAAAACCACATGGTAAACACAGTTGCTAGCCATCTGGAAAACATATCTGTTCACTATTTTTTGATGAACTTCCATCATCTTCCAGTATTTCAGTGTGATCAGGATCCTTCAAACATAATCTCTTGTCAGTAATATCCTTCATTGTTTTATTTACCAAAAATGAGGAACACACAGAATGTGATCTGCCATATTGGAAATGTGGGTTATGATTATTTACTGCAGAGACATGTGGTTCGTTATGAAAATAAAACTGAATTGTGCTACAATCTCTTGTTAAAATGACTAACTTCATCATCATCATCATCAATGTCCCACTTCAGTCGCCCAGGTGTGTTTAACAAGCCTCCTCCACTCCTTTCTGTTCTTCCACTTTTCCTGTTCCATTACTTCCGCCACATCCAATCCAGCTTTTCTAATGTCCTTCCAAATCTGATCCATCCACCTCACGTTCGTAGAAATAACAGCGAACAGGATTAAAGCACTTGTAGGAGTAGTTCACAAACCTCCGAACATAGGCCACTTAGAAGATTTTGAAGCTGACTTAACTGAACTGCTGCCAGACTACCCTCACACAATAATTATGGGAGATTTTAATACAGACTTAATTGACGTAACTTCTCCTAAAACCACGCAACTTAAAACATTATTTCAATCCTATAATATGGACATCTTGCTTCTCTCTCCAACTCACCACACATCTCATTTGCACACACTGTTAACCGAAACGCTCCCAGAAATGTATTACCTATCGACCATTGAAAAATAGAAATAAAGATAGACTCTTCAAGGACGCAAGCAAGCACGCAAGATTGACAATCTTATGTTAATTTTAAGGACACTTCCTGTAAAGCATTACAACTACAGCCTTACTCAAAGTGACTGAGGATGTTCGACAAGCAATAGACAGAGGATGAATCACAGTTCTAGTACTACTAGATTACAGTAAAGCTTTTGACAGTGTAGACATTGACATATTACTTGTAAAACTGAAGGCTCTCCATTTTTCTCAGAGTACGATTGCTTGGATGCATTCTTATCTTCACGGACATGAACAATGTGTGAAAGGTAATAATGGAATTGTTTCCTCGTGGCACCACGTGAATAGAGGAGTCCCTCAAGGCTCTGTACTTGGACCTCTTCTTTTTGCACTCTTTGTGAATGACATATCATCGAATTTAAGACATTGCAAATACCACATGTATGCTGACGACCTTCAACTCTACACAGACTCTACAGCACAAGACCTTCAGGAAAATATACTCACTAAACATTGACTTCCAGACTGTTAATGAATGGTCTGCTGCCCACGGCCTCCAACTGAACGCTACAAAGTCACAAGTAATCCTTCTTGGCCATCAAAATAACGTTCATTGCCGAGAGTAATCCATCAGAATGTTGCAATTCCTTTTGTACCACAAGTGAGGAACCTCGGTGTTATCATGGATGAACACATGACTTGGTCTGAACATATCTTACATATCTGCCAAAAGGTTTTCTCTGCTCTTCATTCTTTATATAAATAAATACATATTTCCAATAAAACTTAAGCAGAAATTAATCGAGGCTCTTGTAATGCCACATTTCGACTATTGCGATGTTGTTTTCAATGATGTGAGGCCATTGTTGTCCCTAGGGCTACACCGTGCTCAAAATGCATGTGTGAGGTATATATGCAATCTAAAAAAATATGACCATGTGTCATCATCTTTTCTAGAACTAGAGTGGTCGTGACTCAACGTTCGCCATAATCATCATACTCTGTCCTTCCTCCAACCAGTCCTTACTACATACATCTTCCCCCATCTTACCTCTCTCCTCATTATTTCTCAAATGTGCATAACAGAGATACAAGGGCTCAAACATCAAAGCTGCTCGTCATTCCTCACCATCGAACTGCAACATATTATAACCCATTTTCTGTGTTTGTCGCCCGAGAATGGAATTGCTTACCGAATGACGTCAGAGAACTACCAACCACAAGGTCATTTAAAAGAGCGTTAAGAGGTACAGCAGGATACGAACGAACTGTGCATTTCTAGTCTTTTATTGATGGTGTTAGTACATTATTATCACTAGCTATTATTATTGCTGTTATTATTATTATTATTATTGTTATAAGTATGTTTATCTCAGTGGGGTGGAATTTTATTTCTGTTATAAAGTATTTAGATTGTCTTTAACTGTGCTATACTTAGTATTAATTATGGTAGTGTTAACTTTGATTCTATGTACAAATTGGTTTAGTGAGAGAAGGCCTGATGGCCTTAACTATGCCAATAAAGACATTTATCTATCTATCTATCTATCTATCTCGGTTTTCCAACTAGTCTCTTTCCCTTAAATTCTCTTCCCATTCCCTTCTTGCTATCCGTTCCTTTCCCATTCTTTTTACATGTCCGAACCATCTCAGTCTTGCTTTCTGTATCTTCTGTACTAATGGTTCTATATTTAGCTCCTCTCTGATTTTAATATTTTGAATTCTATCTCTTCTTGTCTTTTTACCTGATGTTCTTAAAAATTTCATTTCTACTGCTTGTCTCTTATTAGTCACCAGCATTTCCAGTCCATATGTTACAACTGGTATGACATACTGTTTATATAATGTTAATTTCGTTCTCTTGGGTACTTTGTCATCCCATAAAAACTTTATGACTTGATGATAAAATGTTGTACCCTTACTTTTTTTTTGCTACTTGCTTTACGTCGCACCGACACAGATAGGTCTTCTGGCGATGATGGGACAGGGAAGGGCTGGGAGTGGGAAGGAAGCAGCCGTGGCCTTAGTACATTTACTTAGTCTGTTATTAATTTCGGGGTTGATTTCAGTAATTCCATTAATAATACTACCCAGATATGTAAACTGCTTTACATTCTCTAACCGTTCTCCGCCTATGTTCACTTGGCTTCTCTTTTTCTCTTGTTTGTGGGTTACTGTAGTCACGTCCTAGTTCGTGAACCATGGGCAACGGCTGAGTGGCCTAGTAAGTGGTCCTGAGAGTCGGGATACCAGTTGCTATGGATTGGGAGTCGGCATCTCGGACATATTCTGAGTCGTGGCCCTCCTTGTGCTCAGGCGGCTAGGACTATACAATTCACCAGTGGTCCATAACCCGTTAGAGGAGAGATCCTCACTTGGACTATGTGCCAGTAGGGCAGCATCCTGCTTCATGAATTTACCGAGCTCAGAACACTTTAAGCAAGCCTCGGACCTGTGGGAGTAAGGAAGTCCCACTCCCATTTGACAGGCGAGGGACTCCTTAGAAACAACTTGGCGAACGAAATGGAATTCGATGGGGAGCTATCAATATTAATAGGGCTTATGGAAGAAAGAAGGTAGAACTGGCTGAGTCAGCAAAGAGGATGCATCTGGATGTGCTTGGAGTAAGTGATATTCGGGTAAGGGGAGATGAGGAAGAGGTAGGAGATTATAAGGCGTACTTGACGGGTGTTAGAAAGGGAAGGGCAGAGTCTGGGGTAGGGCTCTTTATCAGGAATACCATTGCACGCAACATAGTTTCTGTTAGGCACGTAAATGAGCGAATGATGTGGGTAGATTTGTCAGTTGGAGGAATTAAGACAAGAATTGTGTCCGTGTATTCACCATGTGAGGGTGCAGATGAAGATGAAGTTGACAAGTTTTATGAAGCATTGAGTGACATTGTGGTCAGGGTCAACTGCAAGGATAGAATAGTATTAATGGGCGATTTCAATGCGAGAGTTGGGAATAGAACTGAAGGATACGAAAGGGTGATTGGTAAAGGTGGGCAAATTATGGAAGCTAATAGGAATGGGAAGCGTTTGCTGGACTTCTGTGCTAGTATGGGTTTAGCTGTTACGAATACATTCTTTAAGCATAAGGCTATTCACCGCTACACATGGGAGGCTAGGGGTACCAGATCCATAATAGACTATATCTTAACAGACTTTGAATTCAGGAAATCTGTTAGGAATGTACGAGTTTTTCGCGGATTTCTCGATGATACAGACCACTATCTGATCTGTAGTGAACTAAGTATCTCTAGGCCTAGGGCAGAGAAAGTGAAATCTGTCTGCAAACGAATAAGGGTAGAAAGTCTCCAGGACGAGGAAATTAGACAGAAATACATGGATGTGATTAGTGAGAAGTTTCGAACAGTATACAGTAAGCAGGTTCAGGATATAGAAAGTGAATGGGTGGCATACAGGGATGCTGTAGTAGAAACAGCAAGGGAATGCCTAGGAACAACTGTGTGTAAAGATGGGAAAAGGCGAACTTCTTGGTGGAATGATGAAGTGAGAGCAGCCTGTAAACGTAAAAAGAAGGCTTATCAGAAATGGCTCCAAACAAGGGCCGAGACAGACAGGGATTGGTACGTAGATGAAAGAAACAGAGCGAAACAAATAGTTGTTGAATCCAAAAAGAAATCATGGGAAGATTTTGGTAATAACCTGGAAAGGCTAGGTCAAGCAGCAGGGAAACCTTTCTGGACAGTAATAAAAAATCTTAGGAAGGGTGGGAAAAAGGAAATGAACAGTGTTTTGAGTAATTCAGGTGAACTCATAATAGACCCCAGGGAATCACTGGAGAGGTGGAGGGAATATTTTGAACATCTTCTCAATGTAAAAGGAAATCATCATGGTGGTGTTGCAAACAGCCAAGCTCATGGGGAGGAGGAAAATGATGTTGGTGAAATTATTCTTGAGGAAGTGGAAAGGATAGTAAATAAACTCCATTGTCATAAGGCAGCAGGAATAGATGAAATTAGACATGAAATGGTGATGTATAGTGGGAAGGCAGGGATGAAATGGCTTCATAGAGTAGTAAAATTAGCGTGGAGTGTTGGTAAGGTACCTTCAGATTGGACAAAAGCAGTAATTACACCTATCTACAAGCAAGGAAACAGGAAGGATTGCAACAACTATCGAGGTATCTCACTGATTAGTATACCAGGCAAAGTATTCACTGGCATCCTGGAAGGGAGGGTGCGATCAGTCGTTGAGAGGAAGTTGGATGAAACCCAGTGTGGTTTCAGACCACAGAGAGGCTGTCAGGATCAGATTTTGAGTATGCACCAGGTAATTGAAAAATGCTACGAGTGGAATAGGCAGTTGTGTTTATGTTTCGTAGATCTAGAGAAAGCATATGACAGGGTACCGAGGGAAAAGATGTTCGCCATACTGGGGGACTATGGAATTAAAGGTAATTATTAAAATCAATCAAAGGCATTTATGTTGACAATTGGGCTTCAGTGAGAATTGATGGTAGAATGAGTTCTTGGTTCAGGGTACTTACAGGAGTTAGACAAGGCTGTAATCTTTCACCTTTGCTGTTCATAGTTTACATGGATCATCTGGTGAAAGGTATAAAATGGCAGGGAGGGATTCAGTTAGGTGGAAATGTAGTAAGCAGTTTGGCCTATGCTGACGACTTGGTCTTAATGGCAGATTGTGCCGAAAGCCTGCAGTCTAATATCTTGGAACACCGGGCGAGTTGGCCGTGCGCGTAGAGGCGCGCGGCTGTGAGCTTGCATCCGGGAGATAGTAGGTTCGAATCCCACTATCGGCAGCCCTGAAGATGGTTTTCCGTGGTTTCCCATTTTCACACCAGGCAAATGCTGGGGCTGTACCTTAATTAAGGCCACGGCCGCTTCCTTCCAACTCCTAGGCCTTTCCTATCCCATCGCCGCCATAAGACCTATCTGTGTCGGTGCGACGTAAAGCCCCTAGCAAAAAAAAAAAAAAAAAAAAAATATCTTGGAACTTGAAAATAGGTGCAATGAGTATGGTATGAAAATTAGCCTCTCGAAGACTAAATTGATGTCAGTAGGTAAGAAATTCAACAGAATTGAATGTCAGATTGGTGATACAAAGCTAGAACAGGTGGATAATTTCAAGTATTTAGGTTGTGTGTTCTCCCAGGATGGTAATATAGTAAGTGAGATTGAATCAAGGCTGTAGTAAAGCTAATGCAGTGAGCTCGCAGTTGCAATCAGCAGTATTCTGTAAGAAGGAAGTCAGCTCCCAGACGAAACTATCTTTACATCGGTCTGTTTTCAGACCAACTTTGCTTTACGGGAGCGAAAGCTGGGTGGACTCAGGATATCTTATTCATAAGTTAGAAGTAACAGACATGAAAGTAGCAAGAATGATTGCTGGTACAAACAGGTGGGAACAATGGCAGGAGGGTACTTGAAATGAGGAGATAAAGGCTAATTTAGGAATGAACTCGATGGATGAAGCTGTACGCATAAACTGGCTTTGGTGGTGGGGTCATGTGAGACGAATGGAGGAGGATAGGTTACCTAGGAGAATAATGGACTCTGTTATGGAGGGTAAGAGAAGTAGAGGGAGGCCAAGACGACGATGGTTAGATTCGGTTTCTAACGATTTAAAGATAACAGGTATAGAACTAAATGAGGCCACAACACTAGTTGCAAATCGAGGATTGTGGCGACGTTTAGTAAATTCTCAGAGGCTTGCAGACTGAACGCTGAAAGGCATAACAGTCTATAATGATAATGTATGTAATGTATGTATGTCCATTCTCCTTTCCCGAAATCACCTCATCATTACTGATACTGTTTTATACATTTTATGATTTCATCCATCAATATAATAAACAATAATGGCGACAGTGCACTTCCTTGCTTGAGACCTTTTTTTTGTATAAAATTTTCAGAGTTACCACTCCCCACTTGTACACTGCTTTTACTCTCATGATACAACATTTTTATCTTGTTAATTAATGATTTTAGTACATTCCTTTTCAGTAGGCATTCCCATAACATGTTTTCACTTAACTGTATAATAAGCTTTTTCCAAATCCAAAAATATGAAGATGATTTCCTCGTTCCTATCCAGATGTTTTTCCATTATTGTTCGCAATGTAAATATCAAAGTCTATTGTTGACCTATTTGGTCTAAAGCCATATTGTTCTTCCTCTAACTGTGCTTCTATTATATCCCTCAGTCTTTTGTTTATGATTTTCTCCATTATTTTTAGCCCATATGACAATAGGGTTATACCTCCCCATCCTTTTCAGTTTTTACATAGAGCAAGCAGTAAAGGAAATCAAAGAGGAATTTGGAAAGGGAATCACAATCCAAGGAGAGGAAATCGTGACCTAGAAAACTGTCGATGATATTGTTATTTTATCTGAGACTGCAGAAGATCTCGAGAAGCTGCTGAATGGTATGGACGAAGTTTTTGGTAAGGAGTACAAGATAAAAATTAATAAGTCCAATACAAAAGTAATGGAGAGCAGTCGAATGAAGGCAGGTGATGCAAGAAATATTAGATTAGGAAATTAAGTCTTAAAGGAAGTAGATGAATATTGTTACTTGGGTAGTAAAATAATTAACGATGGCAGAAGGAGGACATAAAATGCAGATTAGCACAAGCAAGGAAGAGCTTTCTTAAGAAAAGAAATTTGCTCACTTCACACATTGATATAGGAATTTGAAAGATGTTTCTGAAGACTTTCATCTGGAGCGTAGCTGTTTCGTCCTCTTAGAAAATTTATACAGAGCGTGCTCTTGGCCACGTCTCATTTGAATGACCAGAATGCATCTGGTTTCCGGCAATGAGAGAAGACAGACTTGATCAGTGACAACATGTCGGCTAGACATGCATTCATGGCCACATGGCCTCAAACTTAATCGATAGCCATCCAGGCATTTCATTTTATTGTTTAACGTAAGACTAGTTTCTATGCCTGTGTTAATCATGTATAATTGTAATAAAAGTTTTATAATAATAATAATGTTATTTGTTTTATGTCCCACTAACTACTTTTTAAGGTCTTCGGAGACGCCGAGGTGCCGGAATTTAGTCCCGCAGGAGTTCTTTTACGTGCCAGTAAATCTACCGACACGAGGCTGTCGTATTTGAGCACCTTCAAATACCACCGGACTGAGCCAGGATCAAACCTGCCAAGTTGGGGTTAGAAGGCCAGCGCCTTAACCGTCTGAGCCACTCAGCCCGGCAATAAAAGTTTTATTACATGTAATATTGGTGAATGACTGGCCCTATGGTCTTGTCACGTGCTTAACCAAAATACAGTCCACTACAAGAGTAATCATCGCTGTTTAGTAATACAACATGTGTGCTACAGCATTCAGTTCAACACTCCAACAGTAGCATTGTATGGTAGTGAAACATGGAAGATAACTAGCTCAGAAAGAAAGAGAATAGAAGCTTTTGAAATGTGGTGTTACAGAAGAATGCTGAAGGTGAGATGGATAGATTGAATCACAAAGGAAGAAATACTGAATCAAATTGGTGAGAGGAGATCGATTTGGCTAAATTTGACAAGAAGAAGAGGTAGAATGATAGGACACATTTCAAGACATACAGGACTTGTTCAGTTGGTTTTTGAAGGAAGTGTAGGCAGTAGGAATGGTAGGGGTAGACCAAGGTACGAATACGACAAGCAGATTAGAGCAGATGTACAATGCAATAGTTACGTCAAAATGAAAAGGTTAGCACAGGATAGGGTGGCATGGAGGGCTGCATCAAACCAGTCTATGGACTGATGACTCAAACAACACACCTCTATAATTTTTACATTTCTTCCTGTTTTTTTGAACAGTGGTACAATGCTCCCTTGTTGCCAATATTTAGGTATTATTTCATCTTTTCATATGGCATTGAGGGCTCTGTATAGCCACTGTAGTCCAATGTTTCCTGCTGCCTTAATCATATCAGCATTGAATTTGTCTTTTCCACTTGCTTTACCATTGGTCATTGCTTTCACTGCCTTTTCAAGTTCCAACCATGTTATCGGATTCTCTTCTTTTTCTCCATCTATTATTTCTATTTTCTGAGCAGTCATCCTCATTATAAAGTTTTTCAAAATACTTTGCCATCACCTTCTCAAGACCCTTTTCGTTACGCACTACGGATCCATCTTCTTTCTCTAATGCCATAATTTTTGCTTAATTTATTCTTTTCGATTTTATTACTCCGTATAATACTTTCTGATTTCCTCGACTATCTTGCTCAATTTTGTTGATAAACTCTCTCCAACATTTCTCCTTTTCTTCCTTGATACTCCTCTTTACTTCTGGTTTCAATCTTTTGTATTTCACATGTAACCTTTCTATCTTATTCTCATTCCTCTGATATGTGTTTCACTTTTCCTTATCCATTTCTTTCTTCACCTTGTTCCTTTCTTTAATTTATTTTTTATTTTGTCTGTCCACCATTGTGTCTCCTTTCTCTTAACCTTTGCTTTTGTTTTGCCGCATACCTCAATTGCTGCTTCCACAAATGTGTCTTAAATTGTCCACTCTTCTTCTCCACTTCATATTTCCGTGTTAGGCAACTTCCTTTTTATACAATCTTGGATTGCCATTCTTTTATCCTCCTCCTCCAATTCCCAAGTCCTGATCTTTGGTTTCATGTTCAATATAATTTTAGGGATTTTTACTGGTTTTAATTCCACAATTAATAATCTATGATTACCTTCCATACTTTCACTGGGGATTATCTTCGTATTCATGACGTATCTTCCCCACCCTCGGTCTGTTATAATAAAATCGATGAGTGTTCCATACTGTCCATCCCAACAATATCGGCTGATTTATGGCTATTCCTCTTCATAAACAATGTGTTTTTTATTATCAGATTATTTCTGATACAAAAGTCCAACAGTTTCTCTCCAACTTCATTTCTATCGCCATACCCATGTGGGCCACGAACATTCTCATATCCCATTCTATCAGTTCCCACATGGGCATTCAGATCTCCCATTACCATGATCCCATCTCTAACAATATGTGTTTCCCGTTCATTGAGGAACTCTTCTTTTTCTTCCACACTGCATCCTGTCTGTGGAACATACACCTGCACTATCTTCAGTAGTTCCTTGTTTACATGTATGTGCATTATTATAATTTTTTAATTTACATACTCAACTTCAGGTATTGAACTAACACTTGCACGAACATCAGCATTACCATCATACTGTGCAACTGTAGTCAGAGACTTGTCAATTCCATTTCCATTTTTAAACTTCCATCCGAGGCTTGTATTATAGTTGAAAGAAAGTACAAATTTACTCATCTGCTGACCTGCTAAGCCTAACGGATCTGAGGATTTTCTTTTGGAGTTTACTCCCTTAGCCTGTGAAGGTCCCTCTTCTCCACAAGATCTTCTAATTTTCCCCAGAGAGGATGGGTTGCCTCATCCACCATCTTCGCCATTCCCAAGGTCTCCTTCTCTGTCTAAGATGCTGTTAAGGTCTTCACCTGTAACCCTGGGCATGGGTTCCACGTTATACCCCGTGAGACTGGGTCCCTGCCTGAACTTAGCTCTCCATCACAACGACCTACCGATGTGGAGGATACCCACCCCCGCAATGTGGATGCGCCAGACAAGAATTACTCAAGTGAAGGATAGGGAAGATGACCCTATCTCTCTTGAGCCGGGTTAATGGTTGTGTATGATGCCACAACTTCTTGCATAAAAATAAATTTGTTTAATGGAAATTAATGTTGAAGTTTAAAATGAATAAACACCTCTTTGAAGGAAGTACATTGTACCTGAAAGAAAATCTGCAAATATTTGCCTGATATTTTTTCTGTTTGTGTTAATTACCTACAGATAGTTGCTGGTGGTCTCTGCTCTCTTTCACAACTTATGGTATCAAAAGTGATGATCAAACTCACAGAAATGTTCAAAAGCACAAATACTATGTCAAAAAATAACTCCCATATTCAACTGCTGTGACGATGGCTTTGTATCTTCTCATACTTTATTTAGCACAGCATCTGCAGCTTAGTAGTACTTTCTAATTTAACAGTTTCATGAACAACTATGAATACCACAAATGTTTAAGTCAACTTAACAAATAACTACAACATTACCATCATTCTTATTGAAGAAATAAGTTGCTGACTTTGTCATGATAATTTCAACTTCCCTATACTTTAGACTTCTACTTACACACAAAGCTGTGTCTCTCCAAGGTCGTCTTTGTCATCGCAAGTTTCTTCTTTCAAGTTCTGTAGAGAGAGTAGACACCATCCTTTATTACAATGAAGAATAACAACACTAAGTCTAGTTAGATACCTTTATTTATGGCAAAGTTAGGACTCACTGCGCTCTCTTACACTAAACCATTTTAAAATATGGAGGGTGTTTAATATATAATGCAACACTTTTTTTTCCTAAAAGCAGGTTGGTTTTATTGAAGATTCAAATACACCATGTTATTTCCCAAACATTTTGCTACAATACCCTATTTTTCAATATAGTTTCCATTCAATCCTATGGCCTTGTCACCATAATGTACAGGCCTGTATGCCTGCATGGTACCACTCCAATGGTCGATGTTGGAGCCAATGTCCTCCATCGATAACTTCCCCATTATTCATGCAGTGCTTCCTGCGGAGTGATCCTTCCTTGAGTCAAACAGATGGAAGTCAGAAAGTGTGAGATCAGGGCTGCAGGCTCTATGAAGAAGAACAGTCCACTGAAATTTTACGAGCTCCTATCGGGTATGCAATTTGTGTGAGGTCTTGTGTTGTCGTGGAGGAGGAGTTTGTTTGCATTTTTATTTATTTATTTATTTATTTATTTATTTATTTATTCATTCATTATGCCTTTTGTGGCTGTGAACACATTCAAGTCAATTCTTCAATTTCCTTAGAGTAGCGAAATACAGTTCAGAGTTGATTGTTTCACCACAAGGGAGGACATTGAACAGAATAACCCCACTCAGAGTCCCACAAGATTTTACGAGCTCAGCGTACGCTTTTGAACTTTTTCTTTGTCAGAAAGTTAGTGTGGCGCCAGTTCACGGCTTGCCGTTTTGATTTCCAGTTCGAAGTGATGAATCCATGCTTTATCGCCTGTGACAAGATTTGACAAGAAATTGTCTCCTTCAGCCTCATAAACGAGCACAGATGTTTCCTCATTGATCTTCATGGTCTTGTGTTAGGTGGCATAGATGTTGATTCCCATAGGCAACCTGAAATATTTGTCCCGAATGAGTAAATTTATAATACCAATGTAGTTGGTCCAATATTGGATATTATAAATTCTACAGTTAACTCATTCCTGGCTGCCAGCATTTTGCCCTAGTGTGCTAAACTGGGCTCATCAGAAGGTAAATAGCACACCCACCAAGACGCATGGCTAGTGCATACCATGGAGGCCACTGCGTAGGCTATTTGGAGCCACCCGCAGTGCCAATGCACTATGAGAGACTTTGTCTCATTTCCAAAAATTGATGCCTGCCTGGCCATCAGATGACATAGATGTTGATTCCCATGGGGAACCTGAAATATTCGTCCCAAATTAGAAAATTTATAATACCAATGTAGTTGGTCCGTTAATGGACATCATAAATTTTCCAGATAACTCATTCCTCATTCAATTTTTTTCTTCTCAATTTAGCAGTCCCTTTTCTTGAAGATTATTTCCAATGTTGGCTACTTGTACCCTCCTCCTTACGGTTCACTCACTCACTCGTCTGAAATATAGCAGTGGAGTCTCCCGCCTAAATTGGGAAAGTTGGCAGGTATCCATATTTTATATAAGCAACCATCTAGTTTTCGTAAAATTTAAATGAATATTGAAAAAGAGATACATTTTAGTAGAATGAATTAAGATTCAATATAAGAAATTTATGTTCCACCTTTTTTGCCAGTCATTGTATATGTATATAAAGTGGTGTATATCTGACTTCTGAGACATCATCAAGTCTAAGCTGTTGGGCGGAAATACCTGAAATTTTGCATGAAAGTTATCACAGTAAACTGTTTCAGGACTATGTTTCATTTCAAAATACTGCCCTGTCATTTGCAGAAAATACAATAGCTTAAACTAGGATAGTGTGTCCCTTCCACCTTCAAGCACCCCAAAACTACAGGACCAGCACAAATCAAATTTGGCATGGACATTTCCCACACATTCAGTCTTGAGCAGGTTTCATTCATGAAATAACCTTCATGAATAACCTCTTCCGGTCCAACGTCGAGGTGAGCTCGACATTATGTTTCGTTCTACTTGAGAAGTTATTTATTGAAATTCTTTGACCTCATTGAGGTCGATCGATATCCCTGGAGTTTCTAGAGCAATTTTTTGTGCACAAAGGAAGCCGTTCTCTTATCTCCACGGAAAAAATATGAGATATATGTAGCCGTGTATCGTCATGGTTACCCGCAGCCTGTCAGCTGTGTTTACATGGAGTAGTGCTGCACACGTGTCATACTAGGCGAATTTATCTGTGAATGCTAATTGTCTCAGTTGAATTTACAACATAAAAGCGGCAAATATGAATGAAGACCAAATACGTATGCACGTTTATTTAGATAGCTGTTACGATGATTATTTATTTGAATTAGACGAAGAGTTTAGAGAACTGTCAAGTGAAGATGAAGGTGTATTGAACTCCAGCATTGCACGTGAAACTTCATCGACTGGACCTCCGCGTAAAAAAGAACGGAATGATCCCGGACCATCATATGCTGTTTCTGAAGATTCAGAAGAGGAATTTCCAGTGACTGCTACAAAAGCAAGAAAACATGCGAAGAGAATGGTCCGGGGCGGAGCACACAGCAATGACGACGCTTTTCAGGTCAGTGTTGATAATTTGAGTAACAGTAATGCTGAAAATACTTCCGCACATAAAAATGGGCACGAAAATGATAATAGTGTCTACCGGAATGTAACATTTTACGATAGTTAGCCTCCTAGACTAAGTTATTTATCAGGTTGGGAAACTAAAAGACCACAGGTTTCTTCTAGCTGCATCACTCCACTTCAGTTTTTATGTTATTTTTCACTTCTGCACTGATGACAAAAATTATTATGTAAACTAATTCCCATGCAATAGAATATACTGTAATAATAATAATAATAATAATAATAATAATAATAATAATATAATTATAGTTACTAATAAAAGTTCTGAGTTTAATCTGACTACGTAAAAATGTGCATAATTAATTTGGACCAGACTGTTGGAACATGTGACAGAATATTGAACATGATTGATGTGTTTGCCTTTCCGCCACCAAGCGCACGTGCGGACGTTGGAAGTATCGTCCTTTCTGGGTTATATCTGAAATGCATCTTCTGACCGATATGGATGAGTTCTTCCACTGTAATATTTCTGACTTCATTCGTAGTGTTTTCCTTTAGATCCTGTTTGTTTGTGCTTGCAGTTCTTATTTTCAGTTGTGACAGTACTGTCAAATTTACTTATAAAATTGTGAATTGTTGATCTGGAAGATGCACTGCTGTTATGAAAGCACCTTTGCAAGTGAACAATCCAGGCTTCGGCCATCGATTGAGAACTCCTCGAATGAGCACTAAGCATCGCAGCTACAAACTAGCTTTCAAGGTCAGGAAAACGCCCTGTCATCAGTCAAGAGTTAGATATATAGATATTCTAACATACAATATTTTTTTTATTTCAAAAGAGGCACCTGAGCAAGGGCTGATAATGGTGCAGTACAACTGATTACATTTGGCAACAAAGATGAGATCTGAGAACATCAGCTTCTAGGACAAAAATATAATATACTGTACAATGAATTATAATAATATTAAGGTATCATAGTGATAGAAACCAAATATGAACAGCAGTGATATAGTACACTAAATCAGTACTCTAAAGGCTTGACATTTTTACTTTTAGAAAATTAACAAGCTAGGTTTTAAAGATGGGTAATTTAGCAGCTTCTCGAATATGCTCAGGAAGGCTATTGAGAAACTTTACAGAGTCATGCCATAAAGAATTAGTGCCATACTTAGTAGACTTTGATGATGATTTACAGTGAATTTTAGTAGATTCTCTTGTACTGTATGAATGTTTATCAGAATTCAAGTTGCACAGTGTGTTCGAATGAGCTTGTCCATTCTTCAATTTATACAACATAATGGCTGATGCTTTTTTACGAAGATCATCTAGTGACAGCACATTACAATACTGATAGACCTGTATGGTTGGTGGTAAGGTGGGTAAGTTGAAGAGTATTTTCAGTGCTCTTTTCTATAAGATACTGATCTTTCCAAATTGTTCTTTACTGCAACATGCCCAGATATGAATCATGTAATTCAGGTGCCTTTCAATTAATGCATGATAAATACTCTTCAACAGTCCACGAGAAACTTCGTATTTTAATCGGCTGAGTACACCAATAGGAGGAGTTATTCTATCACACAGCATTGTGATGTGATTCTCCCAAGTTAGCGACTCATGCTAAGTCCTAGAAATTTGGTTGATTGAACTCGAGGTATCACTTGGTCATAGAAACTTAAGTTGATGTCCAGAGGAAATGTACATAATGGTTTGTGAAATATCATATATTTAGTTTTAGTATAATTAATTCTTAGTCGGTTGATAGTAAGCCAGGTCTGAATTAAAGATATGTTACGTTGCATCTTTGTTTCAAGATTATACAACTCCCTGTGTGAAAAATATTTGTGTCATCAGCAAATAATGACAATTTGACGAACAGTGGCAAGTTACCGATATTTTGACAAATACAAGAAATAATATTGGTCCTAGAACAGAACCTTGAGCCACAACAGTTATTATAGTCTGCAATATGCGTTCTGCTCCCATACAACTAACAAACTGTACACTCTCTCTGAGATAATCTGTAAACCAGTTAAGTGCTAAACCTCTAACCCCTGCTGCTTCCATCTTCAGTAGCAAAATGTTATGACCAACTGTGTCAAATGCTTTCTGAAGATCTATAAAGAGGTCTGATGCTACCATACATGAGTCTAAGGACTCCTGTAGCTTAATAATAATGTCTTCCACAGCATTGTAGGTACTAGAGTTATGCAAAAATCCATACTGATATGGATAAAAATAGTCATTACATTGTAGGTATTTTAATAGCCTATCTTTGACCACTATCTCTAGGATTTTTGATACAATGGGAAAGATTGATATAGGTCTGTAGTTATTAAGATCAAATTTATCAGACCCTTTATACACAGGTGTGACCTTGGCAATTTTTAACTCACGTGGAACAGTACCTTCACTTAACGATTTGTTGATTAACTTTGTAATGCACGGAATTAAATGCACAGCTAGACTCTTAAGTAGGTTATTACTAATACCGTACACATCACTACTACGGCTATTTTTTAATTTTCCTATTATTTCCGCAACTTCAAGGTCATTAGTAGGTTTCAAGAACAATGAATTACTCGGCCCATTTCCAATATTAGGTGATTTGTGGGTAGCAGTATTGGTAGCTACTGTTTTTCCTATATTAATAAAATGGTCATTAAATAATTTAGATATTTCTACTGGAAAAGTCACAACATTATCTTGAACTATGAGTTGGAAATTTCTGTTCTTGTTAAAATTTGATGTTAAGATTTCATTTATGATTTTCGAAGGACTGTTTTTGCTATTACTTAATCTGTTTATGTTTTCCAACTCTCTTTTAAGTTTAGTTACCTGACTACATAATAGCTTATAGTCATTTATCAATTGCTGTGATGCATAATGACAGCCCATTTTTACTCTAAGTTGTTGTCTTTTATTTTACCGTAAACTTCATTCTTTTGGGCAATGAGGCTGCAAAGTGTCCCATTCATCCATGGGCGATATTGTCTACCTTTGAAAATCTTATTATTTGCTTTATAATTCTGATTTATCAGCCTACTGCTACTATTGGCTTCCTGCAGATAGTTGTTAAGTTTGTTTACTATCACATCACAACTATCACCTTAACTGATGATCATAGGATTGGTAGACATATAAACATTCATATTCTTCACATTACATGTTTTTGGTTTCATGTATGACTTTTTCATTCTTACTTTCGGTAACCAATTTATATCGCAGACTAATAAATTATGATCACTATAATCATTAATTATGTTATACAGTTTGCACTTACACAGCTTACTGACATAAACATGATCTAACAGACTACTAACTGCACTGTTAGTAATCCTGGTGGGAAATCTGCTGTTACATGGATTTTGGTTATAGCATTCACATAACCTCTTAAGTTGAGATGTTAGTAGACTATGCTGAAGTTTGTCAATATTCAAATCCTCATAAATTTGTAATTTAAAAAAATTACAATCACAGGAATAGAACCAGCTTTTGGGTGGTTAGGCCATGTGCATTTTGCAGAGTTTCGCCCAGACGTGCCATTTGGGCTCATCAGCTGGATTGGCACGCCCCTCCAGGACTCTGCTTAGCAGTGGCAGACCAAGCGCACAGTCCTGCCGTGTTAGCAAATAGGGATTGCCAACCTGCTAAAGGAGAAGTGAATTCTCCATTTCCAAAAAATATTACTCCCCATGGAGTTAGAATATCAAAAATGGCTTTCACAGCCGCAGATCTTACAATCTATTCCTGTGATATTAAAAAAATTAATTAAAAATTTAAATTTTCACTGCCAAGTTCATCAACTGTGAGATTCATGAGGAAAATGTCCAAGAACAAAACTGCATGAAGATAGGAATATTTGATATAAGGCGAGGCACAGTAATTTCAGCTGCTCGGGGAGAAAACAACAACACAATTCAAGCAAGAACTTCACAGTAATTTAACAGGCCATGGAAGCTTTACATCCAGGAGAGTTCCTTTCAGCCGAGATAAGTTTTAAAAGATCTCTTAATGACAACATGTCTTAGCAGACAAAGTAGGGTACCCAGAAAAATGTAACATTAAGCATTTTCCTCAATAGTGCAGAAAGTTGAAGGGCTAAGGGGCAGAGAAAGGTTTCAAATTGTGAGTCTTGGATAACTGTATTAAAAAAATTTAAAAAATTTAAAAATCACTTCCAGCCTAATTGCAGTTCCGGAAAACTGCCTAAAATTGCTTGTTTCTTTACTCGTTTCCTTTTTGATTAAAATCCTAGCCAAATTAACTTATTTACATAATTCTATCTGTAAGGTGCTCCTTGGTTCAATACCCTCAGGTGGATTTAGATTTTTGAAAAATTTCAGCACCAAATGTAGTTATAAGGGCTTCAGTAAAACTCTGCACTGACTCACATTAGTGTTCGTGGTGGTAGAAAAAAAGCAAACTGCTAATCTAATCAACCAGACAAGGATGATTAAGAAAAGGATTGCAATTTTTAAAAATAAATAAATAATATATTCTTGTACTTTATTATATTTTATTTACCTAAAATTTGCAGCTCATATCCTGGGATGTTCGCTTGCCTGAAGTGCTACAACTGGGGACTTTTGTTGTTGAAATGTACCATTCTTGTAAAACACAGACGTATGAGACCTCCTTCATACTATCCCGATATTATAGTCAAAAGAAATGTACGTAATGTTCATTCCTCCTGACAATAGTCTGAGAAAGAAGAATTCAAAACAAACCACACACACAAAAAAAAACCCCATTTCAATGTCTAGAACTAAGAAGTGGCTGAACTTACCATCACTGTGCCATCTTCTGTTCTGGAATCTAATGCTGGAGTCACAGAAGGAGCCTCAGTCTCAATCTTCACAAAATGTTTATTATCAAGAGCATTATTTAACTCTGAATCCTAGAAAAGGAAAAAGAAATTGGAGATTACATTTCATAATTAGCACAGTATCAAGACTGATGTCACTGTCGGCAGCCCTGAAGATGGTTTTCTGTGGTTTCCCATTTTTACACCAGGCAAATGCTGAGGCTGTACCTTAATTAAGGCCACGGCCGCTTCCTTCCCACTCCTAGCCCTTCCCTGTCCCATCGTCGCCATAAGACCTACCTGTGTCGGTGCGACGTAAAGCAACTAGCAAAATGTCACTCCTCCATGCAGGCATCCTACAGCATGGAGTAATCTATTCATCACTGCCTAATGTACCCTCCTTATCAGAAATTTTGATACTGACAGTAGTAATTCCTGATCTGATCTGCAAGCCACCGTGCTGACCACCCAGACAAGATTACTCTCCAATATTGGCTCTAATTTCTCGAACATGATCTGATATATGATCATGTTTGTCACTATTCCATTATGAGAGATATCAGACCTAGAGTTGTTAAACAGGAGTAAATTTCTCGCACTCGTTTGTGAAGTATGTTTCGACACCATACTTCCTGTAGTGCTCGTAAATTAGAACTCTTTTGACATACATTTACTCTAACAAGGGAAGGGTGTAAACCGGTGAATCACAGATGTTACCTAAATTCTGCAAATGAGGAAATAACACAATACTCGAAATATTTGTTTTGGAAATTAACTCATGCACGTATGCATTGCCGTGCTTGGCTATGCAGGATTAAGGCGTGTGCTAGGTTCACTCGTCGAGGGACTGCACCACTCATCTTCTTTTCTATTCCGCTAGTAATTGCGTAGCATGTTGTGAAAATGATGTAGTGTTAATTTAATTCCTGTATTGATTGTGGGTCTACGAAGGCAACAGAATAAGATTGTTATAGAGAAAATAAAGGTTAATCAATATAACAAGGGACATTGCCCACGAAAGGAAGTTACTCCTTATAGTTTTTTTGAAACAATCATTCTTGTGGTAGAAATGCTGAAATCACACAGCAGTTCTACAGCAACCAAACCTAATGAGGCAAGGATACACATGTGAATTATGCTGCATCCTCTTTTAACCTCAAGATCTACAGCAAGAGTGCTCAAGAACCTAAGATATCTACAAAATTATCTTCACTGAAAAGTGCTACATGAACTTCAATTATTAATTCTTCAAGGAAAGTGTCATAAGTGTTACAATTACCCTTTAATGTTTTTTGTGTGTTGACTTCTTGCCATTTTGTGTATCAGCTGATGATGACATGGAGATATGTCGAAACCGGTCCCATAACATATTAACCCATTGCCTTGCAATGACGGATAATTCCGTCATTGTCCGCGGGTTCCCATAAATGCAATGACGGAAATTTCCGTCCCCTCTCTTTATTGCTTTTGTTGAGGTTTCCATGGATTCATATCGATATTTCTTTGCAATACCAACATGTCTACGAGATGTTAGTAATCGTATTTCAGCTATCTTTGCCTTTCAGCTACGTATTTCACTGCCAAAGAGTCTCTAAATATGTTAAAAATGAAGCCATGTTTTCCAGTGTTGACTTAGTTAAATGTAACAAAGGCTTTTCAGTCTGTCAAACACACAGCAAATACAATGTAAATTAAAACACTATAAACATATCTGTAAAACACACACTAACATACAAAGAATGACATGTTTCGTTCTACAAGAACATCCTCAGATTCTATCAAATCACTTAAAAACAAGCTTGTACAGTAGAGTCTCGCTCAACCGACCTTCGCTTATCCGACATTCCGTGTTATCCGACACTGGTAGACTTAACTTTTAACTTTTGGTGGAGACTAAAGGGCCTGCCAATATCTGGCCCCATCCTGCAAGAAAAGACTGTGTATTTCCAGAAGGAGTTTAATGAAAGGGACCCTAAATTTACTGCCAGTTCTGGGTTGCTTCATCGGTGGAAAAAACGGTACCGCACTAGGCAGCTTAATATCTGTGGAGAAAAACTGTCAGCTAAATCCGATGAGGTTGTTGAATTTAAAAAGGAATGTCAAGTAATAATACTTGCTGAAGGTTTAACCGGTTATCAGATTTTTAATTGTGATGAGACTGGGCGAAATTTCAAGATGGTGCCATCAAAAAACTCTCGCAGCCCAAGCCGAGACGTCTGCACCTGGCTACTAGCGTAGTAAGGAAAGATTTAATGTTCTTGCCTGTAGTAATGTTACTGGGTACTTAAAAAGGAAAATTGCTTATGATTGGTAAAGCAAAGAAGCCTAAGGCATTTAAAAATATTTCTGTTAATGCTCTTCCAGTCCATTAGACAAATCAGAAGGCTGCCTGGATGTCTGCTGACATCTTTAAAGACTATTTCGTTACACAGTTTGTTCCAGATGTAGAAAAATTTCTAGCTTCAAACAATCTCCCTAGAAAACCTTTTCTTCAAGTAGACAACGCTCCATTACACCCAAATGAACAGCAACTTAGAAGTGGTGACATCAAATTCATGTTCCTCCCTCCTAACGTGACGTCATTATGCCAGCCAGTGGAACAAGGTGTGCTGGAAACACGGAAGAGGAAATATCGGCGGAAACTCCTTTCATCCTTGATTGTTGACAAGTTTCTTTTCGTAAGATATTTGGAATGTTTTCGTTCAATACTGCATGTACTGTACAACTGAATTGATAATTCAATAAATAGAGTGCTGTAAAACATGTTATTGTTTTAGTAATACAGAATGGCATTCCTGTTTGTTTTAGTTAATTTTCAAAGTAATTCTGTATTATCCGACATTTTCGCTGATCCGACATAATCTAGGTCCCGTTTAGGTCGGATAATCGAGGCTCTACTGTATATGTACAGTAATGTTTACGTAGCGTAAACTTGTCAATGATAGCGAGATTAGTGATAACAGGAAACAGTGATGACAAAAAACAAAATATATACAATTATTAATATAATGAAAAAACTTACATATTTATCTAGACTGCCGATGTTAAGTCTGTTGTCACCAAACACTATTTCAGTCCTGTTTGTTTTTTGTCATCACTGTTTCCTGTTATCACTAATCTCACTATCATTGACAAGTTTATGCTACGTAAACATTACTGTACATATACAAGCTTGTTTTTAAGTGATCTGATAGAATCTGAGGATGTTCTTGTAGAACGAAACATGTCATTCTTTGTATGTTAGTGTGTGTTTTACAGATATGTTTATAGTGTTTTAATTTACATTGTATTTGCTGTGTGTTTGACAGACTGAAAAGCCTTTGTTACACTCTCTAAATATGATCGAGTAAATTGCCGCGTAAAGCCTTAGTGAAGGTAAAGTCAACGTCATGGCCGAGTCAGATGAAGCTTGAATATTACGTTTTTTGGAGGAAAGCGATGTCAGTGACAATTTTTCCGATGAAAGTGATACTGAATTACCTTCCAGTGATGTTAGCATTAGTAGTTCCGAAGAATTAGATGACATTATTGGAGAAAATGAAGACGGGGACGCAGGTGAACATGTGCATAACCTAGAAACTGGAAGTGGACACAAACAGACAATGTACCAAATAATATGTGGTGTATTATAGATGGAGAACTGAACTCTGTGGTAGCAAGAAGATTAGGCAAGAATCCAGGGAAGGCTGAAGTGCTAGGTGAGTTTCTGACTGACGAATTCTGGGAACTTGTAAAGAATGAAACTAAAGCTAATGCGGCAAAATGTCTTCGCAATATTGAAAGTAACCCTACAAAAAAGAAAACTTATGATGAGGAGAACTGGTTTCCTGTGACAAAGGATGAACTGAAGGCTCATTTTGCGTTATGTATATTGATGTCTCAGACCAAAAAGTCTTCGGTTCAAGAATACTGGACTAGGAGAAGGGTTAGAGAAACGCTGATATTTTCAGAAACCATGTCTCATAGATGTTTCAGTATCATATCTAGATATTTGCATTTTGCCCCAGATTCTCCGGAAACCCAGTGTGATAAGCTGCGGAAAGTTAGACCTGTTTTGCAGCTACTATTAGACAAGTTTCAGAAATTGTACGTGCCTGGAAAAAGAATAAGTATTGACGAAAGTTTGATGAAGTTCAGGGGGCGTTCGGCATTCGTTCAATTCAACCCTTCAAAAAGAGCACGTTTCGGTATAAAATTCTATAAAGTCTGCTGCTCTGACACTAGCTATTGCTGGAAGTTTTGTATATATGTTGGTAAAGAACCTCAGCATGTAGATGGACAGGTGATGCCAGACGACTACTGTGTAGCGAGGCAATTGTTCTTGAATTGTGTGACGAATTGCTAGGATCATGCAGGACTATTTATATGGACAATTGGTATAGCTCACCTACTCTTTTCAGGGAACTGATAATGAAAAATACCAATGCCATTGGAACTGTACGTCCAACCGGAAATTCATGCCACCCCATTTTGCAGCAACGAACCTCAAGACAGGAGAACTGACTTTTGCCTCAGCAAATGGCATCCTTGCCACAAAATGGGTGGATAAAAAGAATGTACATCTTCTACCAACAGTGCATCAAAGACCAGATTTTGTGGAAACTAAAAGCAAAAGGGGCAAACTTGTTCTGAAACTAAACATGGTTGTGGACTACAATTCTGGAATGGGTGGTGTTGATTCACATGACCAATGCCTCGCATCATACCCCCTAATGAGACGATATGCCAAAGGGTATAAGAAAATATACTTCTATGTGCTTGACATGGCAATGCAAAATTCTAGCGTAGTTCATCACATGCTGAAACCAGGAAAAAAGAGGCCGAGCTTATCCAGTTTCAGGGTTGATGTTGCGGAGCAATTATTGGAGGATGTTGTTCTGCCTGATTATCGAACCAGAGGCCGGCCCAGTGCAGGAAGTACACCAACGAGGTTACAAGGAAAACACTGCGGTCACTTCCCTGTCAAAATAACAGCAACAGCAAGCAAGGCATCACCATCAAGAAGGTGCGAGGTCTGCTATGACTGCAGGGGAAAAAATCCCAAGGGAAAGAACAGGGGTGAATCCCATTATGAATGTGATAAGTGTAAGGTGGCACTGCATGTAGAAGAGTGTTTTAAGATCTACCACACTGTGTTGAACTATTGTTAGGATGTGAACTGTGTTTCAGTGTGTTAACTTGCTGTACCAAAAGTGTTCTCTTTTAAGCTAGATTAAATCGCAATCAGTGTATATTTATTTTCAAGAAAAATTGCAGTTCAATGGGTTAAACATGTTGCAACATTAATTTTGTGCAACAATTTATTATTGTATTGAAGAGGTGGAACATCTTTCTCTTTCTAACATTGTAATTATTAGTTCAATACGGATCAGTGATGAAGTTTTTAACTTTAAACAGATAAGGGAACCCAATAAAATTCTCAATGAAACAGTTGCAAGTAACATTCACAACTTTAAGGTGATGTAATGTGCACTCCACACTTAAAGCTGAATGTCTCTTTAGTGCTCGACCAAAAGCCTAGGCACCAGGATAAGCCAGCCTTTTTTTAACAAGTGCCTTTATGTCCCACAGACACAGATCAGTCTTATGGCAAAGATGGGATAGGAAAGGGCTTGGAGTGTGAAGGAAGCAGCCGTCGCCTTAATTAAGGTGCAGCTTGGTGTGAAAATGGGAAAATACGGAAAACCATCTTCAGGGCTGCCGACAGTGGGGTTCGAACCGACTGTCTCCCGAATACTGGCCGCACTTAAGCGACTGCAGCTATTGAGCTCAGTTAACCAGCCTTTCCTATGGTATGTTGCACCAACATTTTAAGGTTTATACGTATTATGTTCACACTCTCACACTTGTTCTTTATCTTACTGCTGATCTCAATTGGGCTCTATTTTAACTTATTTTAACACGTTGACTGCCAGGACACATAGCAAGAAATGTCGCAGTGGCCAAAGAATTTTTTCTTCTATGCATGTAGTAAATAAGTAGTAAAGTGTTCAATGTACGTACGAAATACAAGAAAAATTCCCAGCACCTCGAGGTACCGCCATGGCCTCACAGAAAAGTTCACTGCATGGTTTTGCCTAGACGGCCAGAGCGGTACAGTCTAGCAGTATTAGAAGGTTCCATTGCTTGATAGTACACATTGTAGATAACAGAGCGAGCCACAATTTGTTTACTAGCGCTTACGACTACAATCGCAAGGCACTCATTCTTTTACAGTAGGGTGTGTGTGAAATAATTACAAGATATTTCTAAGTTATTTTACCAGTGAACGGAGAGGTTAGTTATAAAAATGAAACCATTTTCTTCTCGAATTCGGAAGAATGCTAGAATAATAAATGCTAGAATGAGAATTCTGGTAAGTAGTGTCCATGTCAAACTGATCTATTGCAACACAAAAAACTCTTCACCAAATTAAATTTGAAATATATTTATTTCCTATTTACCCCTTGCCAAATGCTCAATGGTAATGTAAAATGTTGCTATGTTGTCAATTTAGAAAATGCTCATGTTTAGGCTATATTTACTGCGATAAGCGTAGAAATTAGCTCAGGTATGGGTACAACAATTTGGAAGGGATCAGTGTGGCCTATCGATTAGGTAAGCATAAGCTTGGGGTGGAAAGTGGAAAATCACTGAAAACCATAACCAGGTTTCCTGACAGTAGGATTCAAACCCACAATCTTCAAAATCATGAGCTTGTGAGTTAGCCAACTCAGTAAACCTGAGCGCATGGCTAAACTGATTGGACAAATACTCACATATTGCCAATAAAAGGAGGTTGGATTAATAACAAATGAAAACTATATTTTGGAAACAAAGCACACCAGGATTTGCTCCGAGGCTAGCATAGCGAATTCAACAGCTCAGAGAAAGTCTAATGAGACACTCACAATGTACCGCTCTGGCAGCCAACGTGTTAATGACATACTCATGTGGACTTAAATGTTGTAAATAGTTCTAACACAACTGATGGACCTTAGAGTCCAAAAGCCGATTATGTAATGAAATAGTGTGCTGATATGACTGTTTGTGACTAATAATAATAATAATAATAATAATAATAATAATAATAATAATAATAATAATAATAAATGCTATCATTGGCATGTCATATGACTTTGATGTTTTATAACGATTATAAGAGGTCTAGTTTGTCGTAGCATAACATAATTATAAAGTATATGCAGCAGTAAGTAGATGAATGAGCAGGCTAAGTACAGATACTGATGGCAACTGGACGCGTACATCAGATTCAATATCCAGTGCTTGTGTTTACCGATATTTTAGTGGCGTCCTTCTAATGTTACAGAGTATTCACATCATAATTAGGTAATTCAGTATATGATGGTGCAATGTGTAATTGTGTCTAATTGTATGCGACAACTTCAAGATGATGTCCGAAACGCCACTTAAATCGTGGGAGTAGGTTGTTTTGAATAGATTCCAAATGGCACAGCCCACTGTGTTGTTTATTCAAAAGAAGTAAAATATGTCAGCAGAAATATTTCTGGGATGATCCGGCACTTAAAACACATAACATTGCTGAAGGGGAATCATCACAGTGAACAACTGTGGTCCGGCCTGCATCACAAGAAGCTGTCCTGTCGACAACAACAGCGAGGTACCCAGGTAGGTGTAGCCTACATCCTCATCATGAATTCCTTCCAGTGAGCAGGCTAGGATGTTTAAGTATGATGTGCCTCCCTGGTATGCTTCTCTTCTCTCTAGAGCATCCCATGTTTCTCCTCTCTTCTCTAGGTCATCTCTTATCTGATCTAACCACCTTTATCTAGGGCATCCAATTGGTCTTCATCCTGGAGTGATCTTTACAAGAAACTTCCTTGGTGTTGGAGTCTCCTGCATCCGCTTAACATGTCCTTGCCATTTCAGCCTTGCAACACTCAGCCTTTCTTCCATGGTCAGGTTGACCTGCTGGTCTCTTCATATCTGATCATTCCTAATTCTGTCCTTCCTTGTTTCCTGTACAGCTGATCTAAGGATCTTCATTTCAACAGCTTGTAGTTGACTTTCTTCTCTTTTACGTATGACACAACTCTCGAGACTATAGTCATGATGGACAGGAGATAAGTCTTACACAGGGTCTGTTTAGCCCTCTGAAGAACTCCCTTGTCACATACTATGTTCCGTACTTGATGGAAGAAGTTGGATAATTTTTTCACCCTGTTCAACACTTCATTCTTGGCACTTCTGTCACTTGACATTGTATTCCCCAGCCTACATCCTATCTATGTTTTTAACAAATTATACAGGGTTATTAAGCTAAGATGTCCACCTCGAATAACTGGTGAACCGTTTTCACTTCTGTTAATGGTACTAAGGAGCTCAAAGTGGAACCTGCAATACTTTTCTAGGCTTTTGATAAATTTTATCAACACACACGTTCCCGTATGAGAACTGCTGATGGTATACTATCAAGTTTATGCTCATAGTTAATGGGACGTTTCAGAGATCACAACACAGGAGAATAAGACTTGAAGATTCCCGTGAGAGTCCTGAGATCTGTGAAGTCAGTCTTCAGAGTCTCGAGCGAGAACATTAAATTGTAATCCATATCAAGTTATCTGAAATCATACTTACGAATGAAGGATTTGCTGTTTCTTCAAACCATACTGGTTCCTCTTTGATGTCCACTTTAAGGTCCATTTCACATATTCAGACAGTGCTGGGGTTGTAAATTACTTCTGCTGACCTTGCACTGAAACATGACCCAGGAAAGTATATTATTTTAAATATTTTTTTGATAGTAGTGTAATGATATGTGGTGTTACAGAAGAATGCTGAAGATGAGATGGATAGATCAAATCATGAATGAAGAGATACTGAATTGAATAGATGAGAGGAGATCAATTTAGCACAATTTGACCAGAAGAAGAGAGAGAAGGAAGGGGAAAGGGAGGAGTGTGTTAGGGAGTAGGAGGGGGAGGGGTGACAGAAGGGGCTGGAGGCTGGATCAAGGGGTTTTAGAGGTAGGAGGGGATATTGCTTCAAAGAGTTACATCCTATCTGAAAGATTGAGCTATTTCCTGGAATTTTAAACATATTAAACACTGCAATGAGAACATCAAACAGGATTTTCGGTTTCTCAGAGATGCCTTTTAAATTAAGGTTTGAATTAAAAAATGGGTCTAACTGAATGTAGCAGTTTTCGGTAGTGTCTAAAAGGAGGCCTTTGGTAAGCATGTCAAGGATTTCAATATCCTGGTCTATTCCATAAAATTTGTGCTTAGCATCGTGTATATGCTGGCCTACTGCGGAAAATCTATTATACCTAATTGCATTTGTATGTTCTGTGTACCTGATGTTTATGTTCTGACCAGTTTGACCGTTATATGAGCTGCTGCAGTCATTGCATCGAAATCTGTATACACATGATTTTGAGAAAGGGTTAGAACTATTGATCAGGTTGGAATTGTGTAGAACGTCCAAATTTCTATTGTTAGTTCTGAAAGAGATGTTAACATTATGTTTCTTAAATATATTGGTGACGTTATATATTGTTTTATCAAAAGTGAAAGTCGAAAACAATTTTGATCTTGATTTATCCTTTATTAAATTTGATTTTGAGCGTTGCTTAAATTTATTGATTATGAGTTCAATAAAAGTGTTGTTATAACCATTGAACTTGGCAATAGCATGAATGATTCCTTATTCAGATCCCTTTCAGACATGGGGACTTTAAATGCGCGGTCCGTTAAGCTGTTGTAAGTGGCGCATTTTTGAGTCTGAGGATGCATTGAGTCTTGTTTTATTGATGTAGATGTTGATTCCCATAGGGAACCTAAAATATTTGTCCTGAATGAGTAAATTTATAATACCAATATAATGGTCCGTTATTGGACATTATAAATTTTCCAGCTAACTCATTCTTGGTTGCCTGCGTTTCGCCCTCGTGTGCTAAGTTAGGCTCGTCAGTTGGGACTTAGCACACCACCCAAGACGCAAGGCTAGTGCATACTGTGGAGGCCACTGCATAGGCTATTTGAAGCCACCAGCAGTGCCAATGCACTATGAGAGCTATGTCTCATTTCCAAAAAATAGATGCCTGCCTGGCTATCATGCATGTGAGGACCTAAAGAATCAGATTGCCAAGAGAGACAAGGAACTCGCAGAACTTAAAGCGGAAGTGAAGTCAAATTATGATAATTTGGAACAATATCAGCGTAGAAATAACCTCCGCATATTTGGCATTCCGGAAGAGTCGAATGAGGACACGGACAATTTAGTATTAAATGTTGCATGTGACATTGGTGCCGACATAAAATTGACTGATACTGACAGGAGCCACAGAGTCGGGCTTAAAGTTGGTAATAAACCCCGGCCTATTATCGTGAAGATGACAAGTTATCGCAGCAGGAAGGAGATATTCGCAAAGAAAAGGCATTTAAAAGGATCTCGTGTCACGATCCGGGAGGACCTTACGTCTGCCAGACTGACGGTTCTGAAGGCGGCTATCTCCAAGTACAGCGTCAGAAATGTCTGGACCAGTGATGGAGTTATCCTGTTTAAGACCGCTGACGGCAGCATGCACCGCGCTGTGCAGATGAGTGACATTCCATGAGCTTACTCATATCTAACCTGTGTTTAGTTTACTAACCCATAAGCTGGTAACCCTTTGTATTAAGTTTTGTTTCCTCTTCTAGGACACATCTCCCTCTCGCTATCTCTCTCTCTCTCTCTCTCACTCTCCCCTTCACTGCTCTTGCATTCCACCCTGCTTGGCTGAACGGCTTGTAGTCTACCTGCTTGACCTTCACTAGCTCATTAATTACGGTACCCCACTGGACACTGACCTTGTCCCAACCCTCTGTACAAACTCCGTACTTACAGTAACTTCCTTCTTAGTAATAACTAACAGCTGACTTTAACCTTTTCCTGTAAATAGTCAGAATAGGTCTAGAAGATGATTATGTAACATAGCAACCTCTTTCAGAGACGAGAAGGGGCATCAAAGATTGCACGAGTAGATTGCAGAAGCATGCGGAAGGGAAAAGTACATTACAAATTTTTCATACTAATATTAGAAGCATAAGGAAAAATAAGAACATTTTAGACGTCGTTTTGAAAGCATATGATCATAGGTTTGATGTCGTAATTTTAACAGAAAGTTGGTCACTGAGTAATGTAAATATAAGTAACCATGCCTTGTATACATCTTATTACAATGAGGGTTCAGTTAACAAATGTGATGGTGTTGTATTAATGGTAAAAAATGGTTTGGAGCATGAAATGGAAATTATTGAGTACGATGACTTTAAATTTCTCAGAGTAGTAATTAACTATGACAACAAGAAAGTAGCTATTACAGGAGTATATCGGTCATGTGAATATCACAAACAGCGGTTTCTCAGTGCGTTAGATCATTATATCCAAGATAGATGCCATGTTGAAACCGAACTGATAATAGGGGACACAAATATAGACCTTTTAAATGAACACGACTGTGACGAATATCTCAACATGGTACAAGAAAGAAATTTTCAGTCCTTAATAAACAATCCTACTAGAGTATCTGGTACAAGTAAATACTGTATTGATCATGCTTTGATTAAAAGTAGGTTGAGAAATGACGACATTCTGTCTAACATCTCCCAAAGTAAAATTTCAGATCATTATCCCATAATAGTAAGTCTCAACATTCAAAATGCCTTGGTCCCTAATAATATACCAAATTTTTGACGTAACTGTTTTAAAATAGATCATTTTGAGCTTAAAAATCATTTAAGTAAAATAAATTGGGGAGACATCTTAAACAGCAGTGATTTAGATATCAAACTTGATAAATTCGTAAATACAATTAAAAGCTGCATGAGCCTGTCCACTGTTAAACTGAAATCAAAGGAAGTCAAAAGAAGAGAATGGATTTCTTACGGTTTGGTAAAATCTATTCACACAAGAGACCAACTTTATCAACAATATTTAAAAAATAAGGATAGCTTGGAAATTAAAGAACAGTACAGGAAATATAGGAACAAACTAAATGATCTAATTATGAAAACGAAAACTGAGTACTATAGGAATCTGATCAATCACAATTCAAATAACCGGGGTAAGGTCTGAGGCATAGTCAATGAAATAACACAAAGGTCAGTTAGAAAAGAAGAGATCAAGGAAATCAGATATAAAGGTGAAATCTGGAAAGATGACATAAATATTTCTAATAAATTTAACAATTATTTCATTAACGAAACCACTGAGAAAGCAAAGCATCACAGACAGATTTCCGACTCCACATTAAATATCGCTCGCAACCCTCATACTTGCTTCCTTGCACCGGTAACAGAATATGATCTGAAGAGATGTTTGAGTGAAGTACATGAAAACAAAGCTGTAGGAATAGACAATATTTTGGCTCGAATTATTAAAGAAAATATAGAGTCATTAAAGGAACCGTTGCTGAATATTATCAATAATTCCTTCACCTTAGGTTACTTTCCAAAACAGCTTAAAAAAAACAATAGTAAAACCTCTTCACAAGTCTGGAAATATTTGTGACATTAGAAATTACAGACCCATTTCGATAACTACAACAATATCAAAAATATTCGAGAAATGCTTAAAGAACAATATTTACCAATTTTTAGAAAAACACCAAATACTTTCACCCAGACAGTTTGGATTCATTAAAAATCTCGGAACGACTGATGCTATATCCGCCTTAACAAAGAGAATATACGAAAGTCTTAATTCTACTCTGCTCTCCACAGGGATATTTCTCGACCTTGAAAAGGCATTCGATAGTGTGTCACACCGCTTGCTCCTCCAGAAATTGGAAAAATACGGCTTTAGGGGTAATGTGCTGGAATTGCTTGAAAGTTACTTGACAGATCGAGTACAGTATGTCAAAATTAATCAACATCTAAGCACACCGATGAGGATAATAAAAGGTGTCCCACAAGGCACAGTATTAGGTCCTTTATTGTTTATTATATTTATTAATGATCTAGAGAAAACAATAGCAAATGCTGAACATACGCACATCGTAACATATGCAGATGATACAGTCATTTATGTTGAGGGTGATAGCTGGAATCTCGTCAGACAGAGAGCAACTCGAGCACTGCTTAAAGTTAAGGCATGGTTAGATAATAATGAATTATTTCTAAACATTAAAAAGACAAAATTTATGAATTTTTCTGTAACAGATACACGAAAGGATTTTAATGAATTAATTGTACACAACATCAACTGTAAATTTAATTGTAACTGCCACACAATTTATAAAGTAAATAATGTTAAGTAATTGGGATTATTAATTGATTCGAACATGAAATGGAAAAGTCACATTACCGATTTAAGAAAGAAAATCAGAAGAACTGTTTATATATTTCATAATTTAAAATACATATCCAGTATAAAATTGTTAAGAGAGGTTTATTACGCTTTAGTTCAGTCTATTCTTAGCTACGGAATGTTGGCATGGAGAGGAGCCTACAAAAATGTAATCAATAAAATACAAGTTGTTCAAAACCTTATATTACGAATAATGTACCAGAAAGGAAAATTATACCCAAGTAGTCAATTATATGCTGAAGCAAATATATTTAATGTAAAACAGCTCTATGCCCTTGAAATATAAAAAAAATATATTAACAAAAACAAAAATATAATTGAGAACATTAAACATGAATATTCAACACGCAGTAAGATGAACCACCGTTGTATGTTATACAATCCCAAACTTAGCATAACAAAGCTCAATTTCTTGTACTTCATTCCAAAATTCTTTAATGTCCTTCCCGGTTCTTTACAAACTACTTTATTAGGTCAGAAAATGAGTCTGAAGTGTCTTAAATCCTTTGTCAGGGATAATAAAACTGTTATGGAGGAAATAACTAAATGAGAATATCACGTCACCATATTCAATTTCTATTCAATGCTCCACCATGTGCTGTTGATCATATCCGTCATTCACTCATACCCATACTCGTATTTCAGGCATCATTTAAAATATATTTCTCACTATGTAATTAATATTCTAAATTACCACACACAAGGTTTCACCTTACGTGGTATTTTACTGATATCTACTCGACTCTGTTGAGGTTGGTGTGATTTTGTATAATAATAATAATAATTTATTTAATGTGTGCAAGAAATAGTTAGAAGTTCAATTTATTTTAAGTATTAATATGTTGATAATAATACTACTACTTCTGTAATATATGTGGTTTAGTTATAAGATTAATATTTCTCAAGTAATAATGTTATTAGAAGAGTTATGTATATATAAAACAGAGTCCTGTAAATATGTAACCGACATGATGAATGAATAAATAGTACTACTACTACTACTACTACTACTACTACCTACACATAATAATGCATGCTTGGATAATATTATTGTAAATATTTTGAGAGATTTGTATAAACTTAGACTTGTTGGTGGGGATTTTGCAGATGACCCCTTGCTAAAATCATTATATCTTAATCAGCCTGACATAATTTACAATAACAAACCTGTTATGATGTGGGTAAAAAGTCTGGGTGATAATTATATTAACATATTTATTGAAAATCTGAAACAAATTAACTGGGGCTTTGTATTTGAATTTCAAATGGGAGAAAATGATATTGAAACTGTATATGGAAACTTGTTAGATAAATCGGTTGAATTGTGGCATTTATGTTCACCACTGGTAAAAATTAGTCATAATGGTAAACTTAAAAGCAAGAAGTTGAACTGGTATACTGAGGGATTGACCCAGTACAGAGAAAGAATGCTTTTGCTGTATAGAATTCATAAAAACTCTTCTCAAGTAGGAACCGAGCAGAATGGCTTATCTTCATTGTAAAAAGTTACATAAAAGAAAACTTATCCATGCCAAAACTTTAGCTTGTGAAAAATATATTGAGAATGCACCCAACAAATGCAAGGTGGCATGCAATGTTATAGTATAAGAAAACATCCCTACTTGAACTCAAGACACATTTCTCAATCCAGAAGGACTGAATAATTATTTCTTAAACTCTGCAAAAGAAATCGGAGATCAAATTAAGGCAACAGGTACAACTGCAAGTGACTTTCTTCGCAATCAACCCCCTTGCTGAAACACTTGCCATTGGGTTGAAATCACATTTCATGAAGTAATTAAAGTTAGCTTAAAACTATCACACTCTAAGAATATGGATTGTTATTGGTTATCTAATTACATCATCAAAAGAATAATACATTTGATTTCTGAACCTCTAGCTTTTATTTTTACTAAGTGCTTAGAGTTCGGAGATTTTCCTGATCTACTTAAAATTCCTAAAGTTATTCCAGTATTTGAAAGTGGTGACAAAGAATTTCTTCAGAACTATCGTGCAGTCTCAATTGTTCCAATAATTTCTAAAATATTTGAATCACTTTTGTACAATCAACTTAGCAATTATTTTGAAACTTTGAAACTTACAATCTCTGTTTTTGAAATTGTTAATCAGATATTAACAGCTTTTGAAAACAAGCAGGCGATCTCTTTGGTGTTAGGTGATCTAAGTAAAGCTTTTGATTGTATTAATCATGAAATTTTACTTGTAAAGCTTGAGATGTATGGTGTTGAGTATCCCTCACTGAACTTAATTAAGTCATACTTAAATAACAGATATCAGTTTGTTACAACTGGTGTGCCAGAGGCCTCTATCCTCGGTCCATTTTTATTCATTCTGGCAGTCAATGATTTACTGCAAAATGTCAAATGTCATGGTCTTATATCGTATGCGAACGATACAATGTTAATTACAAAACAACAGAGCATCTCAGGTTTCCATCAGATGTCACAGGAAGCTCTTGCAACTGCAATGTATTGGTTTTCATCTAATAGGCTGTTGTGCAATCAGGATAAAACTCAATTTCTCACACTAGGATTATACAAAGATATTGAAAGTCAGTCAGTCAAACTTTTGGGTTTTCATATTGATGCCAAATTGAACTGGGAAACACATATTGATCATGTTTGTAAAACAATATCATGAGTGGCCTATTTGATATGGAAACTGAGGGATTTAGTTAGGAGTGACATTGGTCTTTTCCTGTCACACATTACTTATGGACTGTTATTATGGGGGCATTCTTCTTATGTAAATATATTCTTCTAATACAGAAAAACGTTGTCCGAGCAATGTGTAGGGCAGGTGCAATTGACCATTGTCGACCTCTCTTCATTAAGCTTAAAATACTGATAATTATAAATTTGTATATTTATATATCTTTGACATATATTAAAAATAACATAAAATGAATTCAGTACTATGGGAAACGTTCACCTTCATGATACTCGGGGCAAAGCAGCATTAACATCCCAATTCACATGCTGTCAAAAACTGCTCACTCACATAAAATGAGTTGCTTAAGATTATTGAATAAATTACCACATTCTGCGCGGTCCAATCCTTTAAGTAATTTTAAAAGAAAATTGTATGATTGGTTAATGGAAAATCCATTTTATAATACGGTACCTACCTCTGAATTCTTAGAAATGCATAATGTTAGTATTAAGTTTTAATAAAAGGTGTATGTTCATTTAGCCTTAGTAATATTAAGTACTAAATTTTTATCAGTTGACGAAGACTATTTCATTTCATTGTATATGGTCAATGGCAAATAAAGATCTTGATTCTTGGTTCTTCACTCCAAGCCAAGCAAGTAGCGGCACTATCGACTTTCTCCCTGAAAACCGCAAGCTCTCCGGTATTGATGTATTAAAGTATTTGGTGTGGTTGTTGTTTAAAAAACTTCTTGAAATAAATATATCGGTCACATTACAACTGATAAATATGTATTATCTGAACATGTTTCCAACTGTCAAGCACGCAAAACAGTCACATGAAAGTTTACATAGAATAAAAATCTTCTTCGAAGTGTACTTCTGGTACCAACAATTTTCTATCATCAATCATCATCCACAAGAACAGAATATTAATACAATATTTATTTACGTGGGAAAGAGGTGAACAGTAGAACCTCGGCTATCCGTTCCCGGAGACCAACAAGAATGATACCGTACGCGATTATGAATGTTGGATGTTATGAAGGGAGCGCAAAATTCGTTATATTCCAGAGATGCATCACACTGAATATCAACATTCAGCAATAACATACCTAACACTTCAAAAACAAACCGGATTTATTGAATCGCGTTTCTTCCAATATTATAATCAATGCATTGTTATTTGTCTAATATTATAGATAAACCACCAGTTTAATTCTCTTAACACCTGGTAAGTTCGGAGAGATAAATCTAAAATAATTTATATGAGGTCGAGAAAGACAGAAAAACAAGCAACTTCTCCTAGGCCCTACATGAAACTCACAATTAACTTAAAATACTCGGAAGCGAAGTCCGTATAATCTTTCGTTAAAATAATTAACCAGGGACAAGAAATATATCAACAAGCAAGGTGCTTAGGTATCACTTCCAAATTAATAAAGGCCTACAGTGTATGTCAGGTCAGTACTCACACAGTTCGAGTTATTAGCTGGAATTGTGTATTTCGCTACTCACCTTTATTTTATTTTTCTTAACAGGCTACGAATGATTGTGCACGTACGTTTCGTTTTTTAACATGTAAAATTAAATAATTCCCTATACCTTCGCTGAATGTACTTCTGTCATATTTTCTTGGGCTTGTAGATTTAAGAATACTTTCGCCACCCTCGACAGCTGCAGGCTTAAGCTGCTTCTACTGCTTCGAAAGTAGATTGCATTTTGTTGCAAGACTCTCCTTCCAGTCACAGGCATTGTATAACTCGACTCAGATTTTCTTGTGCGCAATAAACACCGATGGGAAGAGTGGAAGAAAAAGGTCTCACGAAAATCACTTACTTTCTTCGCATGGGGCTGGAATGCCAGCACCACGGTCAGTAGCGGCGACTGGGGGGGGGGGGGCAAAAATGTACAGACAACAAGAAGTACCCGGGTTTTCGGGTTATACTTCAATACTGAAAGAAAGAAAAAACCTGAAAAAAGGTAGTGTCGCTCTCTGAGCGAATTTCGATAGAAACGTAAAGGTTCAATGAATCAGTCAATCTCTACTGATCTGCATTTAGGGCAGTCGCCCAGGTGGCAGATTCCCTGACTGTTGTTTTCCTAGCCTTTTCTTAAATGATTGCAAAGAAATTGGAAATTTATTGAACATCTCCCTTGGTAAGTTACTCCAATCCCTAACTCCCCTTCCAATAAACGAATATTTGCCCCAATTTGTTCTCTTAAATTCCAACTTTATCTTCATATTGTGATTTTTCCTACTTTTAAAGACACCATCCAAACTTATTCGTCTACTGATGTCCTCCCACGCCATCTCTCCACTGACAGCTCGGAACATACCACTTATAACATGTAACAAATATCATTTTTGATGCGTATTGATGATATTTGATTAGAATAATAACAGTATCAATCAATCAATCAATCAATCAATCAATCAATCAATCAATCAATCAATCAATCAATCAATCAATCAATCAATCAATCAATCAATCAATCACTACTGATCTGCATTTAGGGCAGTCGCCCAGGTGGTAGATTCCCTATAGTAGTATAATAGGGGGGTTCTGCCGCCTCCTCCTCCTCCCGCGGCGCGGGAAATTTGAATTCTGGCGGGAGATTTGAATTTTGGCGGGAGATTTGAATTTGTAAACAAAGCCACGTGCTTTTTGACAGCTGTCATCGACAACAACGCATCGCTAACCTCACTGCTGCCATCTTGACGGGCCTAAACCTCAGTAGTGCCAACTTAACCTAACTAGCGTGAGGTAAACAAAGCCACGGGTTTTTTGACAGCCACGTGCTTTTTGACAGACAACAACGCATCGCTAACCTCAGTACTGCCATCTTGACGGGCCTAAACCTCAGTAGTACCAACTTAACCTAACTAGCGCGAGGTAAACAAAGCTACGTGCTTTTTGACAGCCGCGTGCTTTTTTGACAGCTGTCACTTAATCTAACTAGCGCGAGGTAAACAAAGCCACGTGTTTTTTGACAGCCACGTGCTTTTTGACAGACAACAACGCATCGCTAACTTCAGTACTGCCATCTTGACGGGCCTAAAACTTAGTGGTACCAACTTAACCTAACCAGAGCGAGGTAAACAAAGCCACGTGCTTTTTGACAGCCACGTGCTTTTTTTGTCAGCTGTCATCCGCCATCTTTAAACCACAGAGCACTGTGCTGCCCTCTTTAGATGTAAAATTCGTCACCTGTCATCGGCAGTGCTGCCATCTTGGCGGGCCTAAACCTTAGTGCTACCAACTTAACCTCACTAGCGTGAGATAAACAAATCCACGTGCAGCTGTCATCCGCCATCTTTAATTACCGTGCTGCCCTCTTTAGCTACTTACCTTTGAAATGTGGTACGTCACAGCTGTCATCCGCCATCTTGCATCGCAAACCTCAGTGCTGCACTCTATGTAGTGGCGGCAAATTCCACGTGCTCTTGTTTGGAAACAAAGCCACGTGCAGCTGTCATCCGCCATCTTTAATCACCGTGCTGCCCTCTTTAGCTACTTACCTTTGAAATGTGGTACGTCACAGCTGTCATCCGCCATCTTGCATCGCAAACCTCAGTGCTGCACTCTATGTAGTGACGGCAAATTCCACGAGCTCTTGTTTGGAAACAAGCCTATGCGCTTTTTTGTCAGCTATCATCCACCATCTTTAATCCAGAGAGCACCGTGCTGCCCTCTATGTGGTGGTGGTAAATTCTACACGCTTTACAAACCCATGTGCTTTTCTGACAGCTGTCAACCGCCAGAGAGCACCGTGCTGCCCTCTTTATGCCGGTGGCAAATTCTACGTGCTTTTTGACAGCTGTCATCCGCAAGAGAGCACCGTGCCGCCATCTTTAGCTAGATACCTGTGGTGGCGGCAAATTCCACGTGCTCTTGTTTAGTAAACAAAGCCACGTGCAGCTGTCGTCCGCCATCTTTAATCAATAGAGCACTGTGCTGCGGGTAATTTCGTCAGCTGTCATCCGCCATCTTTAATCTACAGAACACCGTGCTGCTCTCTGTAGTAGCGGGCAATTTGAAAAGTTCTGTTAGCTATCATCCGCCATCTTTAATCAAGAGAGCACCGTGCTGCCCTCTTTAGCTAGATACCTGTGGTGGCGGCAAATTCCACGTGCTCTTGTTTAGTAAACAAAGCCACATGCAGCTGTCATCCGCCATCTTTAATCAACAGAGCACCGTGCTGCGGGCATTTTCGTCAGCTGTCATCCGCCATCTTTAATCCACAGAACACCGTGCTGCCCTCTTTATGGCTACTACCTGAAGCACGTAGTAGCGGGCAATTTGAAAAGTTCTGTTAGCTATCATCCGCCATCTTTGAGCACCGTGCTGCCCTCTATGTGGTGGCGGCAAATTCCACGCGCTCTTGTTTGGAAACAAACTCACGTGCTTTTTTGACAGCTACCATCCGCCCTGCTCTCTGTAGTAGCGGGTAATTTGAAAAGTTCTGTTAGCTGTCATACGCCATCTTTGAGCACCGTGCTGCTATCTATGTGGTGGCGGCAAATTCCACGTGCTTTACAAACTCACGCGCAGCTGTCATCCGCCATCTTACATCGCAAACCTCAGTGCTACACTCTTTAGTTGAAAAATGGTGGTGGATAATTTAAAAAGAAAAATTTTACAGCAGCCATCTCTCGACGCTAATTGCACAAGATGTTGGCTATACATGACTCCTTAAAGGTTCTTATGCAAGATGATCGCTATACATAGACGCCCTTGGGATGCTTACGCAAGATGGCGGTTATACAAGGCTCCTTATGAGACACCCTGGGGATGCTTGCGCGAGATGGTGGTTGCTCTTATGAGGCGGCTTAAGGATCCTTGGCTAGAGACGCCCTAAGGATGCTTGCGGAAGATGGCGCACGCAAGATGGCGGCTATACATAGCTCCTTATGAGACAGCCAGTACCCGATATAACATGTGATCAGAACATTGATTGATGTGTTCAGAACACAAAATAAGTAGAATCGAACACTGTACTCGATACAACATGTGATTAAAACATTGTCTGGTGTGTTCAGAACACTACATAAGTAGAATCGAACGCTGTACAACATGTTCTAAGAAGATCAGATTGAAACATAACAAGACTAGAATTTGAACACTGCACTCGATGTCGTTACATATGATCAGAACAATGATTGATGTGTTCAGATCACTAAACAAGTAGAACCGAACACTGTACAACATGTTAGGGGATACCTTTGTTCTAAGAAGATCAGATTGAAACATAACAAGACTAGAATTGAACACAGCACTCGATGTCTTTACATGTGATCAGAACAATGATTGATGTGTTCTAAGAAGATCAGATTGAAACATAACAAGACTAGAATTTGAACACTGCACTCGATGTCGTTACATGTGATCAGAACAATGATTGATGTGTTCAGATCACTAAACAAGTAGAACCGAACACTGTACAACATGTTAGGGGATACCTTTGTTCTAAGAAGATCAGATTGAAACATAACAAGACTAGAATTGAACACTGCACTCGATGTCGTTACATGTGATCAGAACATTGATTGATGTGTTCAGATCACTAAACAAGTAGAACCGAACACTGTACAACATGTTAGGGGATACCTTTGTTCTAAGAAGATCAGATTGAAACATAACAAGACTAGAATTGAACACTGCACTCGATACAACATGTAATCAGAACATTGATGGATGTGTTCAGATCACTAAACAAGTAGAAACGAACACTGTACAACATGTTAGGGGATACCTTTGTTCTAAGAAAATTAGATTGAAACTAACAAGACTAGAATCGAACACTGCACTCGATGTCGTTAACCTTAACATGTGATCCGATACAACATGTTAGGGGATACCTTTGTCCTAAGAACCGAACACTGTACAACATGTTAGGGGATACCTTTGTTTAGATTGAAACTAACAAGACTAGAATCGAACACTGCACTCGATGTCGTTAACCTTAACATGTGATCCGATACAACATGTTAGGGGATACCTTTGTTCTAAGAAAATTAGATTGAAACATAGCAAGCCTAGAATCGAACACTGTAAGAACATTGTTTGATGTGTTCAGTACAACTTCAATGATTTACCTAGTGTAAAACACGCACTGTGCACATATCGCATAGCTATCACGAAAATAAAAAAAAACACTGTGCACATATCGCATAGCTAACACTTCAAATGATTTGCTTAGTACGAAAATAAAATCTATACCGCGTAGCTAACTCGTTCATCTCACTGCTAAGACGCTTAGTAATTGTGAATAAACTCATACGAAAATCAAGGAAGCACACTGCGTAGCCAACTCGCTCGGGCCACTCGCTTAGTAATTGCAGAACACTGATACACACACGGATAAGAATGTTGCGAGATACTACATACTTACATGTTTTTTAAGGGGGGTGAAAGATCATAAATTATATGTACACATGTTGTCTCCTCCAAGTTGTAAGATGAAATAGACGCAGTACTGCGAGTTTCCGCTCTAGCTCGCGAGCGGAAGTAGCATGATATCTCAGCAAAAAAAAATATGCGTGAGCTTGCAAGTCAGACACAATGATGGATACCGCGATTCAAATCCTGGCAACTTATGCCGTCAGGAAGGGCATCTAGCTAGATCATGTTATGACGATCGCGCAGGTCCCTCGCCTAGCATTTGCTATTTTTTACAGCTTCCAGTTCGAACCCGCTATCATCCGAAGTAGTGAGAATGATTGAAGAGTGTTTGAGGGTGATTCATTTGTTGGATGGAGGCGTTAAGCTGTGTGCAGGATTCTTCGGTAGGAGTAGGCTATGTTCCGGTACCGGGACATCTAGTTATCGATTTAAAATCCTAGTCAGGAAGGGTAACCGGTCGTATAAAACTATGGTGTATGATCTAAGAGGCGGGGTGTGCAAAAAAGCCAGCATTAAGTAAGGGTTGTTGATGGGGGCGTTAAACCTTGTGCAGACTCCTTCGAAAATGATTTTGAGTACAAGACGTTGATGGTGATTCATCTGTCGGATGGAGGTAATAAGCCTTGTGCAGGCTTCTTCAGTAGGAGTAGGCTATATGCTGGTACCGGGATATCTAGTTATCGATTTAAAATCCTAGTCAGGAAGGGCAACCGGTCGTAAAACTATGGTGTATGATCTAAGAGGCGGGGTGTGCAAACAAAAGCCAGCAATAAGTAAGGGCTGTTGATAGGGGGTGTTAAACCTTGTGCTGACTCCTTCGAAAATGATTTTGAGTACAAGACGTTGATGGTGATTCATCCGTCGGATGGAGGCAATAAGCCTTGTGCTGGCTTCTTCAGTAGGAGTAGGCTATGTGCCGGTACCGGGATATCTAGTTATAAAACCCGCTACAACAAATTTATCGCGTATACTACGATTTCTCGCTTTATCACGACTATTGTTTTACAGCCGGATGCCCTTCCTGACGCAAAACTAAGGTTTTAAATCGCAAGAATTTGTTGAGTTGCCCTTGCTGACGCAAAACTCGCAGTATCTAAGCTCTTACATCATACACTATTGTTTTCGACCGGTTGCCCTTCCTGACGTCAAAGAACTCGGATTAAGAATCTGTTTGACAACTTCTAACACGAGCATCGGGGGTTTACAGCTAGATGCTCTTCTTAGATTTGAAATCGCTGTATTACGAAGTATTATTTTTACAGACGGATGCCCTTCCTGACGCAAAACTAAGATTTTAAATCGCAAGAATTTGTTGAGTTGCCCTTCCTGACGCAAAACTGGCAGTATCTAGCCTCTTACATCATACACTATTGTTTTCGACCGGTTGCCCTTCCTGACGTCATACATAGGCTAAATGCTACACAGTCCGTGGCAGAGCCGGGAATCGAACTCGGACCTCCGGGGGGGGTAGCAGCTAATCACACTAACTACTACACCACAGAGGATGACTATTTCAGTTTTACAGAACAGAATATTTTACAACCTTAATTGGTACTGTGTTTTAACCTCTCCGTACAATCATAATATGTTAAGAGCTTACATGGGCTGAATGCTAATCAGCTAAGAAGACGTTTTTGAGTTACAAGTCGCTTATCAGCACACCGTGTCTTCGTTCAAGGTTACTACTACAGCCGGAAGATACGTGTACAATTTCAGCTGTAACATGCATTCCGCGGCTCGCTCAGAATGACTGCGTCGATACAACTTCAAAGACTGTAGAACAAACCCATATCCTACAGTTTAGTTTAGTGTGCATGCCTCTCACCCGGTAGTCTCGGGTTCGATTCTCTTGGGGTTAAAAATATGTTTTACAGAGTTTAAATCGCAAGAATTTGTTGAGTTGCCCTTCCTGACGCAAAACTGGCAGTATCTAGCCTCTTACATCATACACTATAGTTTTCAACCGGTTGCCCTTCCTGACGTCAAAGAACTCGGATTAAAAAGCTGTTTTGTTTTAAGACTAGTTGTCCTTCCTGACGCAAAACTGGTAGTATCTAAGCTCTTATATCATACACTATTGTTTTCGACCGGTTGCCCTTCCTGACGTCAAAGAACTCGGATTAAGAATCTGTTTTACAACTTCTAACACGGGAATCGGGGATTTACAGCTAGATGCACTTCTTAGATTTTAAATCGCTGTATCACGAACTATTGTTTTACAGCCGGATGCCCTTCCTGACTAAGATTTTAAATCGCAAGAATTTGTTTTAAGACTAGTTGTCCTTCCTGATGCAAAACTGGCAGTATCTAGCCTCTTACATCATACACTATTGTTTTCGACCGGTTGCCCTTCCTGACGTCAAAGAACTCGGATTAAGAATCTGTTTTACAACTTCTAACACGGGAATCGGGGATTTACAGCTAGATGCTCTTCTTAGATTTTAAATCGCTGTATCACGAACTATTGTTTTACAGCCGGATGCCCTTCCTGACTAAGATTTTAAATCACAAGAATTTGTTTTAAGACTAGTTGTCCTTCCTGACGCGAAACTGGCAGTATCTAGCCTCTTACATCATACACTAGTGTTTTCGACCGGTTGTCCTTCCTGACGTCAAAGAACTCGGATTAAGAATCTGTTTTACGACTTCTAACACGGGAATCGGGGATTTACAGCTAGATGCTCTTCTTACATTTTAAATCGCTGTATCACGAACTATTGTTTTACAGCCGGATGCCCTTCCTGACACAAAACTAAGACTTTAAATCGCAAGAAATTGTTTAAAGACTCAAGTCTTGTTATGTTTCTTTCGTAATCCGCAAGTCTAAACATGCATATCGCTGCACACTCTTGCCTTCGCGATGCGTGTTCGATAATTGTTTTCGACCGGTTGCCCTTCCTGACGTCAAAGAACTCTGATTAAGAATCTGTTTGACAACTTCTAACACGAGAATCGGGGATTTACAGCTAGATGCTCTTCTTAGATTTTAAATCGCTGTATCACGAACTATTGTTTTACTGCCGGATGCCCTTCCTGACGCAAAACTAAGATTTTAAATCGCAAGAATTTGTTTTAAGACTAGTTGTCCGTCCTGATGCAAAACTGGCAGTATCTAGCCTCTTACATCATACACTATTGTTTTCGACCGGTTGCCCTTCCTGACGTCAAAGAACTCGGATTAAGAATCTGTTTGACAACTTCTAACACGAGAATCGGGGATTTACAGCTAGATGCACTTCTTAGATTTTAAATCGCTGTATCACGAACTATTGTTTTACAGCCGGATGCCCTTCCTGACTAAGATTTTAAATCGCAAGAATTTGTTTTAAGACTAGTTGCCCTTCCTGCCGCAAAATTGGCAGTATCTAAGCTCTTACATCATACACTATTGTTTTCGACCGGTTGCCCTTCCTGACGTCAAAGAACTCGGATTAAGAATCTGTTTTACAACTTCTAACACGAGAATCGGGGATTTACAGCTAGATGCTCTTCTTTGATTTTAAATCGCTGTATCATGAACTATTGTTTTACTGCCGGATGCCCTTCCTGACGCAAAACTAAGATTTTAAATCGCAAGAATTTGTTGAGTTGCCCTTCCTGACGCAAAACTGGCAGTATCTAGCCTCTTACATCATACACTATTGTTTTCGACCGGTTGCCCTTCCTTACGTCAAAGAACTCGGATTAAGAATCTGTTTGACAACTTCTAACACGAGAATCGGGGATTTACAGCTAGATGCTCTTCTTAGATTTTAAATCGCTGTATCGTGAACTATTGTTTTACAGCCGGATGCCCTTCCTGACCCAAAACTAAGATTTTAAATCGCAAGAATTTGTTTTAAGACTAATTGTCGTTCCTGACGCAAAACTGGCTGTATCCAGCCTCTTACATCATACGCTATTGTTTTCGACCGGTTGCCCTTCCTGACGTCAAAGTACTTGGATTAAGAATCTCTTTTACAACTTCTAACATGAGAATCGGGGATTTACAGCTTACAGCTAGATGCTCGCCGGATGCCCTTCCTGACGGCATAAGTTGCCAGGATTTGAATCGCGGTATCCATCATTGTGTCTGACTTGCAAGCTCACGCATATTTTTTTTTGCTGAGATATCATGCTACTTCCGTTCGCGAGCTAGAGCGGAAACTCGCAGTACTGCGTCTATTTCATCTTACAACTTGGAGACAACATGTGTACATATAATTTATGATCTTTCACCCCCCTTAAAAAACATGTAAGTATGTAGTATCTCGCAACATTCTTATCCGTGTGTGTATCAGTGTTCTGCAATTACTAAGCGAGTGACCCGAGCGAGTTGGCTACGCAGTGTGCTTTCTTGATTTTCGTATGAGTTTATTCACAATTACTAAGCGTCTTAGCAGTGAGATGAACGAGTTAGCTACGCGGTATAGATTTTTTTTATTTTCGTACTAAGCAAATCATTTGAAGTGTTAGCTATGCGATATGTGCACAGTGTTTTTTTTTTATTTTCGTGATAGCTATGCGATATGTGCACAGTGCGTGTTTTACACTAGGTAAATCATTGAAGTTGTACTGAACACATCAAACAATGTTCTTACAGTGTTCGATTCTAGGCTTGCTATGTTTCAATCTAATTTTCTTAGAACAAAAGTATCCCCTAACATGTTGTATCGGATCACATGTTAAGGTTAACGACATCGAGTGCAGTGTTCGATTCTAGTCTTGTTAGTTTCAATCTAAACAAAGGTATCCCCTAACATGTTGTACAGTGTTCGGTTCTTAGGACAAAGGTATCCCCTAACATGTTGTATCGGATCACATGTTAAGGTTAACGACATCGAGTGCAGTGTTCGATTCTAGTCTTGTTAGTTTCAATCTAATTTTCTTAGAACAAAGGTATCCCCTAACATGTTGTACAGTGTTCGGTTCTACTTGTTTAGTGATCTGAACACATCAATCAATGTTCTGATTACATGTTGTATCGAGTGCAGTGTTCAATTCTAGTCTTGTTATGTTTCAATCTGATCTTCTTAGAACAAAGGTATCCCCTAACATGTTGACAGTGTTCGGTTCTACTTGTTTAGTGATCTGAACATATCAATCAATGTTCTGATCACATGTAACGACATCGAGTGCAGTGTTCAATTCTAGTCTTGTTATGTTTCAATCTGATCTTCTTAGAACAAAGGTATCCCCTAACATGTTGTACAGTGTTCGGTTCTACTTGTTTAGTGATCTGAACACATCAATCATTGTTCTGATCACATGTAACGACATCGAGTGCAGTGTTCAATTCTAGTCTTGTTATGTTTCAATCTGATCTTCTTAGAACAAAGGTATCCCCTAACATGTTGTACAGTGTTCGGTTCTGCTTGTTTAGTGATCTGAACACATCAATCATTGTTCTGATCACATGTAACGACATCGAGTGCTGTGTTCAATTCTAGTCTTGTTATGTTTCAATCTGATCTTCTTAGAACAAAGGTATCCCCTAACATGTTGTACAGTGTTCGGTTCTACTTGTTTAGTGATCTGAACACATCAATCATTGTTCTGATCATATGTAACGACATCGAGTGCAGTGTTCAAATTCTAGTCTTGTTATGTTTCAATCTGATCTTCTTAGAACAAAGGTATCCCCTAACATGTTGTACAGAGTTCGATTCTACTTATGTAGTGTTCTGAACACACCAGACAATGTTTTAATCACATGTTGTATCGAGTACAGTGTTCGATTCTACTTATTTTGTGTTCTGAACACATCAATCAATGTTCTGATCACATGTTGTATCGAGTACTGGCTGTCTCATAAGGAGCTATGTATAGCCGCCATCTTGCGCAAGCATCCTTAGGGCGTCTCTAGCCAAGGATCCTTAAGCCGCCTCATAAGAGCAACCACCATCTCGCGCAAGCATCCCCAGGGTGTCTCATAAGGCGCCTTGTATAACCCCCATCTTGCGTAAGCATCCCAAGGGCGTCTATGTATAGCGATCATCTTGCATAAGAACCTTTAAGGAGTCATGTATAGCCACCATCTTGTGCAATTAGCGTCGAGAGATGGCTGCTGTAGAATTTTTCTTTTTAAATTATCCACCACCATTTTTCAACTAAAGAGTGTAGCACTGAGGTTTGCGATGTAAGATGGCGGATGACAGCTGCGCGTGAGTTTGTAAAGCACGTGGAATTTGCCGCCACCACATAGATAGCAGCACGGTGCTCAAAGATGGCGCATGACAGCTAACAGAACTTTTCAAATTACCCGCTACTACAGAGAGCAGGGCGGATGGTAGCTGTCAAAAAAGCACGTGAGTTTGTTTCCAAACAAGAGCGCGTGGAATTTGCCGCCACCACATAGAGGGCAGCACGGTGCTCAAAGATGGCGGATGATAGCTAACAGAACTTTTCAAATTGACCGCTACTACGTGCTTCAGGTAGTAGCCATAAAGAGGGCAGCACGGTGTTCGGTGGATTAAAGATGGCGGATGACAGCTGACGAAATTGCCCGCAGCACGGTGCTCTGTTGATTAAAGATGGCGGATGACAGCTGCACGTGGCTTTGTTTACTAAACAAGAGCACGTGGAATTTGCCGCCACCACAGGTATCTAGCTAAAGAGGGCAGCACGGTGCTCTCTTGATTAAAGATGGCGGATGATAGCTAACAGAACTTTTCAAATTGCCCGCTACTACAGAGAGCAGCACGGTGTTCTGTAGATTAAAGATGGCGGATGACAGCTGACGAAATTACCCGCAGCACAGTGCTCTATTGATTAAAGATGGCGGACGACAGCTGCACGTGGCTTTGTTTACTAAACAAGAGCACGTGGAATTTGCCGCCACCACAGGTATCTAGCTAAAGATGGCGGCACGGTGCTCTCTTGCGGATGACAGCTGTCAAAAAGCACGTAGAATTTGCCACCGGCATAAAGAGGGCAGCACGGTGCTCTCTGGCGGTTGACAGCTGTCAGAAAAGCACATGGGTTTGTAAAGCGTGTAGAATTTACCACCACCACATAGAGGGCAGCACGGTGCTCTCTGGATTAAAGATGGTGGATGATAGCTGACAAAAAAGCGCATAGGCTTGTTTCCAAACAAGAGCTCGTGGAATTTGCCGTCACTACATAGAGTGCAGCACTGAGGTTTGCGATGCAAGATGGCGGATGACAGCTGTGACGTACCACATTTCAAAGGTAAGTAGCTAAAGAGGGCAGCACGGTGATTAAAGATGGCGGATGACAGCTGCACGTGGCTTTGTTTCCAAACAAGAGCACGTGGAATTTGCCGCCACTACATAGAGTGCAGCACTGAGGTTTGCGATGCAAGATGGCGGATGACAGCTGTGACGTACCACATTTCAAAGGTAAGTAGCTAAAGAGGGCAGCACGGTAATTAAAGATGGCGGATGACAGCTGCACGTGGATTTGTTTATCTCACGCTAGTGAGGTTAAGTTGGTAGCACTAAGGTTTAGGCCCGCCAAGATGGCAGCACTGCCGATGACAGGTGACGAATTTTACATCTAAAGAGGGCAGCACAGTGCTCTGTGGTTTAAAGATGGCGGATGACAGCTGACAAAAAAAGCACGTGGCTGTCAAAAAGCACGTGGCTTTGTTTACCTCGCGCTAGTTAGGTTAAGTTGGTACCACTAAGGTTTAGGCCCGTCAAGATGGCAGTACTGAGGTTAGCGATGCGTTGTTGTCTGTCAAAAAGCACGTGGCTGTCAAAAAACACGTGGCTTTGTTTACCTCGCGCTAGTTAGATTAAGTGACAGCTGTCAAAAAAGCACGTGGCTGTCAAAAAGCACGTGGCTTTGTTTACCTCGCGCTAGTTAGGTTAAGTTGGTACTACTGAGGTTTAGGCCCGTCAAGATGGCAGTACTGAGGTTAGCGATGCGTTGTTGTCTGTCAAAAAGCACGTGGCTGTCAAAAAACACGTGGCTTTGTTTACCTCACGCTAGTTAGGTTAAGTTGGCACTACTGAGTTTTAGGCCCGTCAAGATGGCAGCAGTGAGGTTAGCGATGCGTTGTTGTCGATAACAGCTGTCAAAAAGCACGTGGCTTTGTTTACAAATTCAAATCTCCCGCCAAAATTCAAATATCTCGCCAAAATTCAAATTTCCCGCCAGAATTCAAATTTCCCGCGCCGCGGGCGGAGGTGGAGGCCGCCGAACTGTCCAATTTACACTACTCCCTATCTGTTGTTTTCCTAGCCTTTTCTTAAATGATCGCAAAGAAATTTGAAAATTATTGAACATCTCCCTTGGTAAGTTTTTCCAATGATTTACATTGATCTATAAACTAAAAATTTTATATCCCAGTAGAATGCGCGCATGTCGACCACAACATTTATATAGAAACTGTGTTATTCTTTGTAGAGGTTGCTTTATGTAAGTGCATCATGAGACACGTTTCAATACTGTATTTTGTGTAAGCAAGGTGTTCGTGTTTAATTATAAATGTCATTCGTGTACTGTCATAACAATTGGAGACGAGGAAAACTTTCAAAACTTCAGACGAAAATGATAATATTGTGTCTGAATACAAATATGTTCTGCGATTGGTGACTGCACGGGAATACGACTGTCGTGTTACGTATATAACCTCAACTACGTAAATATCATATTCCTAACATTCAATTATTTTTGTGGGAGACATAACTCAAACATTTCTAAATGGATGCTGACCACTTTAAGCAATTTTTGGCAGCAATGCATGCCAATTAACAGCCACTCTTAGATCAACTGAGAACTCAAGCACCAGTTCAATCTACTCAACCTATTATTAATTCCAATACATTTCTAATTCCACCCTTCGAATGTTTCAACCCACAAGCAGAGAACTTTCGAAATTACCGGCAACGTTTCGAAAACTATCTAAGTTACAATTGAAAAATGTGTTCAGCAACAAGAAATACGCCGCTCAGATGCTACTTAATTCGATTGGATCTACAAGTTATAACACATTATCTGCATTAGTGGCACCAACAAAACCTAGTGATTTCGATTATGACAATTTAATTGAAACCCTAGAAGAACATCTTTGTCCTAAGAAAAATGATCTGGTAGCCTAACATAGGTTTTTATCCACTTACCAGGTTGAAAATCAACCTATTGCTGACTATGTTGCTACATTAAGGCGTGCTACAATTGACTGCGACTTCAATTCTACACGTGAATGTAAGATAAGCATTGCAGATGTATTTCTAAGAGCACAGTTCATTAGGGGAATTTATGACAGTTCAATTCGTGAACAATTACTCCAGGCAAATTTTCAAGAATTTAACGAAATTGTAACAAAAGCTATCGCTCTTGAAGCATGTAAGTTAGACAGCAAGGAACTATCACCATCAGCTGTATACAAGGGTGCTTATAATGATTCTGTTAAAAAAAAAATCACAAATGAAGGCAGGACGTATCTCACGATGATCAAAGCCAAGCAACACCGGTAAACAAGGCCAGATCAAAAATTGACTACAATGAATTGGGAATTCAAAATATAATGCAGTTCATGTGGGGAAACTCGGCCACATTAAGAAAGTGTGAATACGTACTTTGTTAGCAACGAGAAGGAATTCCAAAATCGACTCTCATTTTCTTCAGGAAGAAGGTATTCCTCAAACATTCGGTGTTAGCCATATACTACGCATTTTTCAATATCACGACTATCCACATGCGAAGAAATTTTATGCTACAGTTCTTATAGAAGGAATACCCCAGAGATTTGAAGTAGAATCTGGGGCGGGTTTTGCGTTGCTATCACGTTCTAGTTTCAAAGCGCTTGAATTACGTGTACAACTCCAGAAATCATGTTGCATTTCGTTCTTATACTAAGAATGTGTTTTTACCTGATGGCAAGGTTAACGTTAGTGTTTCTTATCAGAATAGAACTTCATCTGAAGAGTTATACGTAGTACCGGACGACTTCGAACCGCTTCTGGAGCGTGTCTGGATCCGTCACCTTGGTATTAATCTTCAAGAAATTGACCGTGAAGCGGAATCAAATCTAGTCATATCGATATACAGTCAGTCGGTAGTATTACTGAGATAATCAAGAGATTTCCAAAAAAATTTCGAAGAAAAGATAGGGTGTGTGCCAAATTTGAAAGTGTCTCTTCAGCTCCGTAAGGATACCAAGCCAGTCTTTCATAAAGAACGTGGTGTTCATATGCCTTACGGGAGAAAGTAGAAAAAGAATTAGACGATTTAGAAGCAGGTGGGATAATCTCAAAAATCAATTACAGTGATTGGGGTTCGCCAGTAGTAGTGATTCCAAAGTCCGAAGGCGGAGTTCCACTTTGCGTTGATTTCAAGATAGGTGTCAATGACAAATTAGTAGCAGCAAACTACCCAATTCGGAAAGTGGATGACATCCTAAATAGCTTGAAAAACTCGAGGTACTTTTGCCGCCTGGACATACATAAAGAATATCTTCATCTCCAGGTTGATGAAGAAAGCAGCAAGATCCAAACCATATCAACACATCGAGGTACATATAGCATGCATCGTCTTTCCTTTGGTATAAAAACAGCTCCGTCTGAATTTAATAGAATCATAGATCAAGTTTTATCTGGGCTATCAAAAACTCATTCATATTTTGATGACATTATTATTCATGGTTTTACAAAAACAGAATATCAACAAAACCTATTTGCCTGCCTTCAAAGGCTCAAAGGATTCGACTTACATCTAAATCAAAGGAAGTGTGCTTTCTTCGAAACCAGCATCGAATATCTGGGCCATGTTATTGAATACAATAAAGTCATGAAGTCACCAGCAAAAGTTAAAGTAATACTTGAAATGCCTCGTCCGGTCAATACAGACGATGTTCGAAGATTTCTTGGAATGATCACATATTATTCAAGATTCATTCCAAATACTTCAACTATGACCTACCCCTTGAGGCAGCTTCTCCGCAAGAATAAGAAGTTTCATTGGACTAGTTCTTGTGAATCAGCATTTGCCAGATTAAAGGACGAGATTGCAAGTGATCGAGTGCTAACACCTTATAATGCAGATCTACCACTGGTTCTAGCTTGTGACGCCAGTCCTACAGGTATTGCTGGAGTCCTGTCACACATTGTTGATGATGTTGAAAAGCCTATCGCATTTGCTTCAAGGTCCTTGTCTTCAGCTGAACGTAACTACAACCAGCTGGATCGTGAGGCTCTAGCAATTATGTTCGCTGTCAACTAATTTTATATGTATCTATTTGGACGCAAGTTTACGTTGATAACAGACAATAAGCCACTTACCAGAATCTTCCATCAGAATGCAAGATTACCAGCTATGACTTCTGCTAGATTATTAAGATATGCTTCATTTCTTTCGGGATTTGACTATGAAGTGAGTATAAAAAATTTCAGAACATACCAACGTTGACTGCTTGTCAAGAGCAGCGACCATTCAATCACACATTTCAAAAGATATAGTGTTCAATGACGAAGTTCATAAACTCTGTTATTCAACCATCGCTGAAATAACAGCCACGGAATTAAATCCTGAGAGTATTCGAATTTCAACAGAAAACGACGAATTGTTATCAAAAATCAAAGCAGAGCTCATGTCATCTGAATCCATAGACAATGAATTCACGCTAGATGAAGGAATCTTATTCAAGGGTCAAAGATTCGTCACTCCGTCAAAACTCCAGCCATTAGTCTGAAGGAATTACATAGCACACACATAGGAATTACAAAAATGAAACAATTAGCAAGGCGTTATTGCTACTGGAAGAATATCGATAAGGATATTGAGAAAATGGTAAAGTCTTGTCAGGCCTGCGCTGACATTCGATCCTCTCCAGCGAAAGCACCGATTCACCATTGGGACGTCCCTACAGACAACTGGAGCCGCGTCCACATGGATTATGAAGGTCCATTTCAAGGTTCCTACTTCCTTCTAATTGTTGATGCAAAATCCAGGTGGGCAGAAATCAAAGTAATTCGAGAAGCTCCGACATCTGTGAAGACAATTGAGCTATTAAGAGAAATATTTTCATTTCATGGATTCCCAATAGCGACAGTCTCTGATAACGCTACAATATTTGTAAGTGACCTATTCGAACCTTTCTGTAGGGAACACGGTATATTCCAAAAATTCGCAGCCCCTGGACATCCAGCAACTAACGGAATGGCTGAACGAAACATCCAGACGCTAAAACGTCGACTAAAAGCTATGTCGAATGAGCCCTTGTCTATATCCAGAAAAGTGAAAGAGATCCTTCTGAAATATCGTGCCACCCCTCTAGATTGTGGAAAATCACCAGCTGAACTGTACCTGAACAGACCATTACGGATCAAACTAGACGTCATTCGCCCAATCAAACAGGAAGGAAATCAAGAGGAGACTCATGGACATCGCAATCTAAGTGTGGGAGACAGAGTCCAAGTGAAATTCTATGGAGGGAATAAAATGTCACGGAAGAATGGAGTAGTCATTGGAAAGTTCGGTCATTTACATTACCAGATTCAGCTAGACGATGGTTATAGCCTCAAAAGACATATTGACCAAATACTTAGGACGGAGGTTCCGAAGAAGACAGGAGAATCACTGATCAGAAATCAGGCCCAAGTCAACAAGAACAACATCCTGAATATAAACAACCTTTCATCTTCACTGACCGGATGAATGAGCCAATCCCTGGGAGTAATCAAGGACTCGAGGCAGAAGAAGACATGCAAAATCGAAGACTTGAAGCAGAAGAAAACGGACCTCCACCCCCAAACCTAACCTGCCGACCACATAGGACACGCCGTCCGCTGCAGTACATTAAGGACTACGTATTTTGATCACCAAATTCTCTTCTTCAAAAATAAGCATGGGAGACTGTTATATCTCAGTAGAATGGGCGCATGTTATTAGTTTTATATAGAAACTGTGTTATTCTTTGTAGAGGTTGCTTTATGTCAGTGTATCATGAGACACTTTTCAATACAGTATTTTGTGTAAGCAAGGTATTCGTGTTTAATTATAAATGCCATTTGTGTACGGTCATAACAAACAGTATTTGAAAAGTATTAAGTAAAAGTATTTGAACCTGAGTATTAAAATAGGCAAGATATCTAGAGATATGAAGTTTCTTAAAGATTGCTTAAAATTAGAGTTGGTACCTAAGTTTCTTAAATCTTTACAAATAAAAGGTCATCCCTATTCAAAATCTTATGCCACTCAAAAGAAAGTAAACAGCACATGGTTGAAAAATGAAATTAAGCTATTATACAAGAAATCATCTCTACTAAATTTACAATTATATAGGACTCATTTGACCATTACTCAAAAATTATCTCCACTTGAATGGAGTTCATTTTTAAGGTACACTGACTTTAAATTATCATACATATTAGATAGGAAACAGAAAACCCTAGGCCATAAATTGTTTTGTTTACAAGAAGACAAACGCAAAACATCTGACCGAAATACAAACAACAAAGTGTCCTCTTCGCATTTGACTAACATTCCTACCATAATTAACCTATCTAATACAGCATTCTCTAACCAAGAGATGAATCTATTAGATAAAGTTATCAAACATAATTGGCCTAATCACAAAAAAGAAGAGGACATTATCACTACCATCGCTGAAACCGAAACTAATATCAATAAACAAATCCCGATTGATAAACAAAATGACGTACGTTATGAAGTAAAAAAGAAACTCCCAACATTGATTAATGAGATAACTTCTAACAATAACTACAACACCTTGAAACAAATTCTAAACCTGAAATCCAAAATCCATGATAACAACGTTGTAATTACAAAAGCAAATAAGGGCATCACCACTGTAATAATGAACAAACAGGATTACATTAATAAAACTGAAATTTTTTCAAAAAAACTTTACCTTAATTTGCCATTTGTTGGTCATGCTTCCTGTCGTACGCATTACCTTCCCGATTGACATTTGGTAAATTGAGATCACCCGCTACAATCACGTTCCTTTCCTTATCGTTTCCCACATAGTTGATTATCTTATCAAATAATTCTGAATCAGCATCTGCGCTATACTTTCCTGGTCTGTACACTCCAAAGACATCAAGTTGCCTGTTATCTTTAGAGATGGGCCTTACCCCTAGAATTTCGTGTTTGTCATCTTTAACTTTTTCGTAGCTTACAAATACTTCTTTCACGAGAATGAATAATCCTCTCCTACCATTCCTATCCGTGAGAAAGTTTCTGCATCCATTATATCATTTCTCAGCCATGATTCAACTCCTATTACAATGTCTGGTAAGTATACATCTATTAAATTACTTAATTCGATTCCTTTCTTTACAATACTTCTACAGTTGAGCACTAACAGTTTTATGTCATCCCTACTTGATTTACAATTTCCTGTTCCCTTAACACCGCTCCCTAGGCCACCCTGTTTCCCTAAATGTACCTCCCTATAACCCTTCTAAACAGCTTTTCTAACTTATATGTACCACTGCGGTTTAAGTGAAGGCCATCTGAGGGCAGATCCCTATCTCCTACCCACCCATTAGGATCTAGAAATTTCACTCCCAGTTTCCCACATACCCACTCCATAGTCTCATTTAAATCCCCAATCGCCTTCCAGTCAGTATCCCTCCTACACAGTATTCCACTGATAACAATCTCCGCTTCCTTAAATTTCACCCGTGCTGCATTTACCAGATCCCACGCATCCCCAACTATGTTGGTACTTATACCTGCTTGTCTTACGTTGTTAGTACCAACGTAAAACACTACCATCTTCTCCTTTCCCTCCTCCTTCTCTTCTACTTTCCTCAACATCTGCCTTAACCTAATTCCTGGATAACATTCTACCCTGGTACCCTTTCCTCCACATACTTTCCCGACATGTCTAACGATAGGATCCCCATGACCAGAGCCTCAATCCTACCCACATCATTTGATCCCCGCCCCTCCTGGTCAGTCCTATCTTTCCTGACAGCTGCAGAAGCTGCTTCCTCCTCCCTTTTCTCCATCCCATGACCCTGTTCCACCACTACTCCACATTTCCCTTTCCTACCTCTTCCCTTTCTCCTACTTCCAAACTTCTCGGCAACAGTTCACGGTTGACCGTGTACCAGTTTAAGTGCGGTAATAATAGATTTTTGAGACTTTGAAACAATACTGAATGGAATGGAAACCTACAACCTGTTTTCCAGTCACTGACCAGGTCAGGTATGGAATGTATGAAGCCCCATCTTGCGGCGAGGATGGAAATTGTGCCGGCTGCTGAAACCTGTTGCACTCCTCTGGGGCAATGATTAATGACTAACAGATGAAATGACAAGATATTAGAGTGTGTTGCTGGAATGAAAGATGAAAATGAAAACTGGGCTTATCAGACACATCTTCATATATTTCCAGGCATAAATTGGTAAATTGGTGAGGCATTTGAATTTATGAACATAAAGTAGGAGACAACGAACGGTGATGGCTGATAATGTTATTCATCGAGCTGAATCTTCCGATGTTTACGATTAAACGTAGCTGCAGAGTTAAAGCTCACTGAAAGAATGGGGATATTGAAAAGAAGCCAAAGTACAAGGTATATGCAAGAAATCAGAATCCATACTCTAATGAGTGGAGTTAATCATTTAAGCAAAGGGCATACGGTAAACACCCGCTTATACCCTTGACTACAGACCTGACCACATTTCCAAAATTCATCCAATATTGGTCTGTGGTGAACACAGGTTTATAAGTAATGGCAGAAGATATCTGTCTTTATTTATGAAGGAAAGATTTTCTGGGGGCAGGATGGTGGGGTTCTGCCATTGGCGATTAACACATCTCTCCTCTACACGCATTTTAAGGCAACATTTTCATATTTACATATTTAATCCCGCAAAGTTTTGTGTTTACAGGCTGGAGACTCCTCCTAGGATTCTGTGCTGAAAATAAGCAAAGGAAAACAAAATCGCTTAGTAATATGAGCATAAAACATGTGAATACTTACAGAAAGGCTAAAATTCTTATTTCCAATATGCCCTAAAATATGCTTGCATTTGGTCAAATAAATAGAACTTGAATATAACAATATAAGGAAGTAGAAACGATGCACATCTCTCGTGGAATTCCTTTTAGAGAAGAGATGCGGTCACTGGGATGCCCCGGGACCCTCCAGAACATTTAATTTTATAACATAATAAAGAGAAACTCAGGCCATTTTGTAGAATAATTGTAGCAATGGTATTAGCTAACATATATTCGAATATGACATATTTCTCATCAATGATAAGAAATATATTCCATTATCAATCTGCGCAGAATAAAAGCACAAGTAAATGCATTATCGGCACACTTTGTCCGGATGCATTTGTGTACGGGATTGAGGAGTAAGGAGGTAGCTGTCCCGGTTCCGGTAGTGCTGCCAATGGAATGAAAATGAAAACTGAATTGAATCGAGAATATGATCGATAAATATGAAGTTTCTAAACCGTTATTATCTTAAGCCAACAACTGTGTCACATACACATTATATAACATTTCTCGATGCGAATCTTGTTCCTAGCATGAATTCTATAGTTTGGCTTTGCTGTGTAAACAACAATAGTACTAGTACGCAAAGTGTACGCCAGATGTCCACAATGATGCTTAAGCGATTCATAGTTTGTGTTTCAAAGGTTGCCAATACGAATCTTGAAGATTGCCGAGGTCGACCGATTTAGCACTAGGAGATAGTGTGTGCCGATAATACACTGAGTTGCCAGACGTCATGGAAAGACATTCAGTGCGATGTTAGTAATGAGTTGCACCTTCGCGAGCCCTCAAAATGGCAGCAGTATGGTGAGGTGTTGGAATTGTTCTGGAGGGATGTGGACTCGCGCATCTCACATTGCTACCCACAACTGGTCTTGTGTTGTTGGTGCGTACATCAGAACCGACAGCATCCCATGGATTAAGATCGGGGGATCTGGAGAGGCATTTCAAGGTCGTAACTTCACTGAAGTGCTCCTCCAACCGCCTGCGTCCCACCAGAGAGCAGTGACATAGCGCATTATCCTGTTGAAATGTGGCATCTGCATCAGGGTACTCTAGGGCTAGAAAAGGATGTAGATGATCTGAAAAAATATCCACATAATGTGAACCTGTCAGCGCTCCCTGCAGCCAGAAAATGGGGCGTAATTACGACTATGAGAATGCCGCCCAGACCAGAAATGAGCCACCTCCCATCTGGACAAAACCTTGTTGATATGTAGGATCCATACGCCACATCAGGTCGATACAACTGGAACCTGGATTCATCGGACCATACCACACGCCGCCACTTTTCGCGGGTCCATGCACGTCGTTGAGCCCTGTGTTCAGTTGTGAGCAAAGGACACGAGGTAGTCGTCGGCTGGTGTAGCCTCCTTACAGTCCTGATAGAAATGGGTTCCTAGCTTTCAACATTCAGCTGGGCGGTGATCTAACTCACAGTTACCCATCGAGTGCCCAAAGTTAAACTTCCTCCTCTGCGGCGATTTATGCAGGTGGTAACATTCTGTGTACGATATTGAAGATCCACCCTCGACACTCTCGGTCTCAGAAATCCGAATTCGCGTGTAATCTCCGCAATGCTATGACTCATGCGCAATGTGGCGACGATCATCCCACATTCTACATTGGTTAACTCGCGACGTGTTGCGATCTTCATTACACTTCATTCCTGCCGTTTTGAGGGCTCGCGAAGGTGCAACTCATTATTAACATCACATTGAATGTCTTTCCATGACTTTTGTCCACTCAGTGTACATTTACTTGTGCTTCTATTCTGCGCAGATTGATAATTGAATATATTTCCCATCATTGCGCTTCAGCTAGAATGTGCTGCTATTACCCCACAGAATGCTATTGGCTTTACGTCGCACTGACAAAGATAGGTCTTATGGCGATGATGGGACAGGAAAGGGCTAGGACTGGAAAGGATGCGGCCGTGGCCTTAATTAAGGTACAGCCCCAGCATTTGCCTGGTTTGAAAATGGGAAAACCATCTTCAGGGCTGCTGACAGTGGCGTTCGAACCCACTATCTCCCGAATACTGGCCGCACTTAAGCGACTGCAGCTATCGAGCTCGGTCCCTACAGAATGCTTCATGGCCCTAACCTTAAGACTTATGTCCCCAGGCCCCCTCCCAGGTCAATCTGTGCAACGAGAACAGTGGCTCTTTCGGGGCCACACTTCCTACAGGGGGGCTTTTTGTATGGCCGAAGTGCCTACATATCTTTATACATCTGTCATGAGAGCAGTGGCCCCTTCAGGTGTCCACAGTTTGTACTGTCTGCACAAGGAAAAGGGTCATCCGCTCACCTCACAATGTATAACCGTCTTGTCCCTAGTTCATAAACGGACAAGTTGGCAGGCTTGTGAACCTGTGATCACGTCGCCCGCAACAAAGAAAAAAACAACAGTCATACCGCTCCTAGATGTTTGTGATGCAAGTGGTGACCCATAGTACTAATGTTGCGAAATCCAAAGTAAAGTTTCGCCATCAAATATGACTACCAAGCGAGTTGGCCACGTTGCAGTAAGACCTGCCGAAGTTAAAGAAGCAAGTAACTTAAATACAAGTCGACAAATTACGCCTACAGTGACCAACAAAAAACCAAGCCATCTTGGTCACAAAAGCTGTAAATGTGTTTGATTATAAACAGAATAAACCAATATGATTTTTAAAAAAATCTGACGTGAGATATACGAGGTCTACTGATGAGATACAAAGGGCCGACTACCGAAACAGTATTTAGACAATGTTTAAGGTTAAACAGTGTTTAAAATAGGCTGCCGCATTGCGAAGGCGTTATTTATCACTTAGACACTGTCTAAATTCAATGTTCAAGACACCATTTTTAAACACTGTTTAACCTCAAAATACGAGCGAATCACAGTTGTTGGTTGTTTACTATGGAGCATGTAAATTATGTCGCTATACTGAGATGGTTCAAGAGAGGATTCTTAGTCAGACGGCCTTCTGTACGTTGACTGCTATGAGATCGGAGCAATCCTTTTGAAATGTACAGGGAGGCACAATTTAAAACACGATTTTGCTTTTCAAAGGAAACAGTAAGGAAATTATTGTGCAATGTGTGAGAACTTCTCGATTATGACACCAGGGGAAGCCCATTATTTGTGACCCTGCACCTCCTTCTGACTTGACTGTTCTTGAAAACCGATGCATTTTATACTATGAACGGCGATACGCTAAATGTCAACGCAGCGACTGTGTGCCAGGCAGTGGATCGTGTTGTGACTGCCATCAATAATTTGAGGAGAACATTCATCAATTACCCTAACAATGATGAGCTACCTGCTATAAGGAATGATTTTGCTGTCTTTTCCAGGTAAATAGGCCTAATTAATCTTCTTTCTGTAGACTGAATACAACAATCATCTCTGTAATATGTCTATAATGTTTCAGCTCATAAATGTGTTATACATTTACACAGTGGAAAATAATAGGTGCCATGACTTTACCCACTAACTTGTACCAGTCGTCAGGGAGCTATCACGTACATCAACCAGAAGGAATTCCATTCTAGTAACTGCCAACACTGATGCAAAACAGCACCTATTTTTCTGTAATGGCTGTTACTCCTTGTACTCATCCTAAGGACAATACTATTATCAAAGCTACACAATAGTGGACAAAAGTACAGACTGACGAGTTCACGTTAAAGCTCCTTTACAACGTGCAGTAACTACTATTCGAACCTACTTACATACAGCAGTTTTTATTTTATTGCAGGTGATATGAGACACAAAAATGAAAATGAGGAGTATTGTTGCTTGGCTGACAGCAAAATATTTCAAAATTAGACTTCTCACGACAGCCTGGAAAGAGGAGATGTTTGGGGACATTGCATAAAACTATTTCCATGTTTTTTACCCGTGTTGAACTTATATTAGTAAGTTAGTTAAAATTCTTGTCTTATTTCCCCTAATTCAATGCATAAAAATGTTTATTGTCTCCAGAATACAAGCATCAGGGACATGTTTCGCTCGTTATATCGAGCATCTTCAGCCTTTTTGAACGATTATCTCAAGGGTGAGTCTTTACGTTGAACGTTCTTATAATTCATTTGTTTGATAAAATTGTTTTACGTCCATCAAATATTACGACTAAATATAACATAATTAAAAAGAATTAACAATTAAAATATATCTGTGATGGACTAGACATTGATCATAAAATACTGATGTCCAAGTCATAGTAATGTTCTAAACAAATTGTAAGATTTGGCTAAAAATTATTATTAATTTATTTTCGTAGGTTCCCATTTTTTTCTAACACTATTTAGTGCCAAGTTACATGTCCTGTTTGAAATTAGTGATGTTAGAAGATTAAACTTGCAATGTTTTTCTCCTTCGTTGTATTTTCGTTTTAGTTGAGAAACCACAACATTATTAAAAGATTGCGCATTGAAGGTTTGTGGTTTACTGGATACGTCATACTAGTAGTTTTCACCGATCTTCATCTGATTTGAGTCAGCCTATTTTTACGCTGATGTGTTTGTTACTGAAGCGCGGTTAAAAGGAGCACTAAATAAATGATGCTTAGTTCTGGTGTGTTGATTTTACTGCAACAATTGAAGATGAATGTATCCCTCGCTTTAATGCCTACCTGTGTCTTTTGCAGTACTGAGACTATTTCAGGCTATGCTTGTAAGAATTACTTACTCACTCCGATTCTGAACCCCAGGAATGCAGCTAATACACGTTATAATTGAGCTCATGGCCTGGCCAGAAAAGTAGTAGAAGGCTGATTCCAGAGAATAGTCTACCCAAGTACGGAAAAAGTAAAGTTGAAAATAAAACTGAACAATTCTTTTTTTTATGATAGATAAAACATGAAATTTTATCAGTTTTATGATATGTATTCATTTATTGATGTCCATCAGTTTTTAATTGTGTGGTTAATTGAACCTTTATGTGCAGTCTAAATTAATTTGATATTTCTTAATGGTTCTAGGAATTGCTGATTAATATGATGAAAGGTATCAAAATTATACTGGAAAATGTTAATTCTAATGCTCTTTCTCTTCGTAGTACTTATTTAGGTTACTAACACTTTATATAGGGTGTAATAAATCGACAAATTTATTGCTGCAGACAATGTAAACACGCGACGAAAAAAGAAAGTATCTGTAGACGGAAGTGCATGGCTCAGTTTGAATAAAATTAGGTATGCAAAGCCAATACCGCACACCCTTTCAAGCTGCTATATCATTTATTTCAAATTTCAAATGGATTCATACGATGCTGTTAGCAAAATACGTCGCGTTTACAATGTTCTCGCGAGCACGTTCCCCGTCACATGGAGCCTCGTGTACAGGACAACATGCTGCTCAGAGGATTCAGTTTTCTATCACAATCACTTTAAAGGACGTAAGTTATTTCAACTGAGGTCATTTTTAATAATGCCGCTTACTCACAAGGAATGTTGTAAACGGTATCATGAGAAAAAAAGATAACATTTTTAAAAGAAAGGAAAAGGAAAGGCATGCAAGAAGAAGAAGAACGATGGCACCTGCCCAGTTACGCGCACGCCACCAACAGGTACGAGAATCTGTGAAGAAACTTCAGGGCTTTACTTTCTGAACTACAAGTCCAACAACAACGATCAACATCGATTACACGGCCGAGTACTGCTTATGTAAACAAACATAGGGGAAGGCTGTAAAGAGTTTGGAGCAGGCTTTACGGGAAGTTGTCTCTGCGTTCAGTGCAAAGTTTGGTGCAAGTTCATCCACCTCTGACAAGCGCAGCAAGTCTTCACCTCCAAATCTTGAATTTCTTAATCGGGATGTTATCAATTGGCCATCTCCTCGAGCAAGAGATTTACTCACCGTAAAGGACAGTTCTGGAGAAAAATTAAAAGAGGAACGATTCATGTGCATCACAATGTTTGTACCATAACTGAAAGTGATGATTATTTTGTAATCAAATTTCGCAAGTGCAACGATGGACCTAAACTGTTTTGTGAACCACTGACAAAAGATATGTGCTTTTTAAATGAAAATGAAAGAAAATTACCGGTGCCTCATTTTACTCGTGGGAAGAGGTATTTTGATGAATCCATATCAGAAGTATATCAATAATGGATGATTTTTCACTTTATATTTTTTCTGATCAAACTATGGGCTACTTAAGCGTTGAATGTTCAGTTATTTTTAAAATATTTTAGTTCGTTTTACATTCACTGTTATTAGTATTAAATAAACATGTGACAATTCATAAAAACACTATTAAGTAGGTCACATGTCAGTACCAGTATTATTATTATTGGGAGGAAGAAAGCTTGTAGTTTTACGAAACCGAAAATCTCACATCACAAGTCACGGGACCTCATTTTTACGTGAAATCCGGCTGAGTCAGCAAAGAGGATGCATCTGGATGTGCTAGGAGTAAGTGATATTCGGATAAGGGGAGATAATGAGGAAGAGATAGGAGATTATAAAGTGTACTTGACGGGTGTTAGAAAGGGAAGGGCAGAGTCTGGGGTAGGGCTCTTTATCAGGAATACCATTGCACGCAACATAGTTTCTGTTAGGCATGTAAATGAGCGAATGATGTGGCTAGATTTGTCAGTGGGAGGAATCAGGACAAGAATTGTGTCCGTGTATTCACCATGTGAGGGTGCAGATGAGGATGAAGTTGACAAGTTTTATGAAGCATTGAGTGAATCGAGGTCAGGGTCAACAGCAAGGACAGAATAGTGCTAATGGGCGATTTCAATGCAAGAGTTGGGAATAGAACTGAAGGATACGAAAGGGTGATTGGTAAATGTGGGGAAGATATGGAAGCTAATGGGAATGGGAAGCGTTTGCTGGACTTCTGTGCTAGTATGGGTTTAGCTGTTACGAATACATTCTTCAAGCATAAGGCTATTCACCGCTACACATGGGAGGCTAGGGGTACCAGATCCATAATAGACTATATCTTAACAGACTTCGAATTCAGGAAATCTTTTAGGAATGTACGAGTTTTTCGCGGATTTTTCGATGATACAGACCACTATCTGATCTGTAGTGAACTAAGTAACTCTAGGCCTAGGGTAGAGAAAGTGAAATCTGTCTGCAAACGAATAAGGGTAGAAAGTCTTCAGGATGAGGAAATTAGACAGAAGTACATGGATATGATTAGTGAGAAGTTTCGAACAGTAGACAGTAAGCAGGTTCAGGATATAGAAAGTGAATGGGTGGCATACAGGGATGCTGTAATAGAAACAGCAAGGGAATGCCTAGGAAAAACTGTGTGTAAAGATGGGAAAAGGTGAACATCTTGGTGGAATGATGAAGTGAGAGCAGCCTGTAAACGTAAAAAGAAGGCTTATCAGAAATGGCTCCAAACAAGGACCAAGGCAGACAGGGATTGGTACGTAGATGAAAGAAACAGAGCGAAACAAATAGTAGTTGAATCCAAAAAGAAGTCATGGGAAGATTTTGGTAATAACCTGAAAAGGCTAGGTCAAGCAGCAGGGAAACCTTTCTGGACAGTAATTAAGAATCTTAGGAAGGGAGGGAAAAAGGTAATGAACAGTGTTTTGAGTAATTCAGGTGAACTCATAATTGATCCCACGGAATCACTGGAGAGGTGGAGGGAATATTTTGAACATCTTCTCAATGTAAAAGGAAATCATCATGGTGGTGATGCAAACAGCCAAGCTCATGGGGAGGAGGAAAACGATGTTGGTGAAATTATGCTTGAGGAAGTGGAAAGGATAGTAAATAAACTCCATTGTCATAAGGCAGCAGGAGTAGATGAAATTCGACCTGAAATGGTGAAGTACAGTGGGAAGGCAGGGATGAAATGGCTTCATAGAGTAGTAAAATTAGCGTGGAGTGTTGGTAAGGTACCTTCAGATTGGACAAAAGCAGTAATTGCACCTATCTATAAGCAAGGGAACAGGAAGGATTGCAACAACTATCGAGGTATCTCATTGATTAGTATACCAGGCAAAGTATTCACTGGCATCCTGGAAGGGAGGGTGCGATCAGTCGTTGAGAGGAAGTTGGATGAAACCCAGTGTGGTTTCAGACCACAGAGAGGCTGTCAGGATCAGATTTTCAGTATGCGCCAGGTAATTGAAAAATGCTACGAGTGGAATAGGCAGTTGTGTTTATGTTTCGTAGATCTAGAGAAAGCATATGACAGGGTACCGAGGAAAAAGATGTTTGCCATACTGGGGGACTATGGAATTAAAGGTAATTATTAAAATCAACCAAAGGCATTTATGTTGACAATTGGGCTTCAGTGAGAATTGATGGTAGAATGAGTTCTTGGTTCAGGGTACTTACAGGAGTTAGACAAGGCTGTAATCTTTCACCTTTGCTGTTTGTAGTTTACATGGATCATCTGCTGAAAGGTATAAAATGGCAGGGAGGGATTCAGTTAGGTGGAAATGTAGTAAGCAGTTTGGCCTATGCTGACGACTTGGTCTTAATGGCAGACTGTGCCGAAAGTCTGCAGTCTAATATCTTGGAACTTGAAAATAGATGCAATGAGTATGGTATGAAAATTAGCCTCTCGAAGACTAAATTGATGTCAGTAGTAAGAAATTCAACAGAATCGAATGTCAGATTGGTGATACAAAGCTAGAACAGGTCGATAATTTCAGGTATTTAGGTTGTGTGTTCTCCCAGGATGGTAATATAGTAAGAGAGATTGAATCAAGGTGTAGTAAAGCAAATGCAGTGAGCTCGCAGTTGCGATCAACAGTATTCTGTAAGAAGGAAGTCAGCTCCCATACGAAACTATCTTTACATCGGTCAGTTTTCAGACCAACTTTGCTTTACGGGAGCGAAAGCTGGGTGGACTCAGGATATCTTATTCATAAGTTAGAAGTAACAGACATGAAAGTAGCGAGAATGATTGCTGGTACAAGCAGGTGGGTACAATGGCAGGAGGGTACTCGGAATGAGGAGATAAAGGCTAATTCAGGAATGAACTCGATGGATGAAGCTGTACGCATAAACCGGCTTCGGTGGTGGGGTCATGTGAGGCGAATGGAGGAGGATAGTTTACCTAGGAGAATAATGGACTCTGTTATGGAGGGTAAGAGAAGTAGAGGGAGGCCAAGACGACGATGGTTAGACTCGGTTTCTAACGATTTAAAGATAAGAGATATAGAACTAAATGAGGCCACAACACTAGTTGCAAATCGAGGATTGTGGCGACGTTTAGTAAATTCTCAGAGGCTTGCAGACTGAACGCTGAAAGGCATAACAGTCTATAATGATAATGTATGTATGTTAAATAAACATTTTATCATTCAGTGATCGTATTTGATGTAGAGTTTAAGATTTATTAGCCCCTCAAGCCACGTCGCCATAGCACAGATTCGCGTGTGTAATCCCGTGAGAGTGTCAAGTAAACACGCGACAACTGCTTCTAACTATATTATGCAGACATTATGCAACTTACACATTTGAATTTTTTTTTTTTTTTTTTTTTTGCAAAATGTACATTTGTCCTTCTCGTAAAACAATATCCTAACATTACCAATAAAAGTTACCACAATTCACAGAATTTAGAAAAGTACGCAAAGGTATACGAAGTTAGAAGTCCGTTCCATGTAAACACCGATCGCTATGTTAAAAATGTTATAAAATCTCATACATCAGGTTTTCAACAATGAAATTTGTGGGGGTTATTAAGTATCATCTAGACGTTATTATACATAAATCTCAATTTGTTTAGATGGTAAGATTCATACGAGATATGTTAAAAAGAAATTTACAAATGGAAACATGTGATGCCTGCAATTGGCCAGAAAAAACTTTAGGCTCATGGAAAAGATGAAATCCCTGTCTTGCACAGGTCTGCAAATCAGAAAACCCTGAAAATCATCATGGCCACTGCTGTACAACGTAACCTCACTGTGCAGTGCGGTAAACTTGATCCTGGAGGCAGACTTACCAGAAGATGAAGTCCCTGTTGATCCAGTAGTAGATGATATGACAGGAAACAGATATCATCAGCTCATAATTGATAATTACTTCACCCACTAGGGATCATGCTAAGACAAGATCACCTCAAGTGAAAGGAAAATATATCATTTAGTGTCAACTGAGCAAACATTGGACAGCAAAATGTTGGGGTAAAAGAGGGACATCATCATAGCTTCTTACAAGTAAATTATCTGTAAGCTTTATTAATGGCAATGCATTATTATCATGTGATGAGCAGGGAAAATACTGAAAACTAACACTCACTTTCAGCATTAAAAAAATTTTGCTTTCTGATAAGATATATTTATAATTTTTTTAAAAAACTCTTGTTGATACAATTACTTACATTTAATCTACATTTCAAAGCTAAGTATTTGTAGGATCAATATTAAGAGAGAAATTCTTTTTTTTCATATTCAGAGCAATTGTGGGACATGTTTTAGGGCATTCATGGGATAAAGTTGGGACAGTTGCTGGACCTGCTTTTAGGTTACTTTAGTTCAATCCAATCGTATAAAATAAAAACAAAAAAGATACACCACTACAGGAATTTTTCAAGACTACATTACACAGTTCTACAAAACGGTGAAGGAAAGGCCCCTTCTAATAATCTTGGATGGACATGTGACTCATTTAGACCCAGAAACTACCGGTATCATGAAAGCTATGGGTGAAAACAATGCATTATTAAATTCCCCTCTCACATGACAGATCTTCTGCAGCCGTTGCATAAATGTGGATTTCACGCCTTGAAACAGAATTGGGATAGGGCTGTAACAGAGTGGCAGAGAATGAATCAAAGAAGAATGAAGAAGGCTGAATTTGTTGACATCCATTGTGAAATTTGGTCACACCAAAGACAATTAAGAAAGGTTTTAAGAGTACTGGGATTTTCCTCCTAAATCGGAACCAAATATCCCACTGACAGACTAGATCTAATGAGGTTTGAAAGATACAACAACAGAGAACTGCAGCCATTGGGCAATATATCTGAATCTTCACAAGCAGCTAAAGCTGGCCCCAATTTTGCAGAACCAGATCATCTTGATGCATCATCTGATTCACAACAGAATCGACAATGTTTCAAACATTTGTTGCTTCAAAGGATTGAGAAAACGTCTGCACCTCCAATGAAGAGGAGAAGAAAAGGTCATTACCGCAGAAGAATTTTAAGACAAAAATAAATAGGACACCATGTAGTAAACAGAAATTTACTAAACCAGGAAATGAGAAAGCTAGACCGAAACCTAAAACATTAAGAAGGAAAGACATCAGCAGTGATAGTGGGGAAGACATGGAAGAATGGGAAAGCAGCAGAAGCAGTGGTAAGTTTGTAATATCAAGTGATTTGAAGACAGCTGTAACTTAATCAGTGAAAAGGTGACATCAGATGAAAAGTTAGGTATTTTAGATTCACAACAGTTGGATTTTGTTTCGGTGACATTTGAAGTAGCAACCAAAAATCAGTGAACACAGGTATGCATGTGTTATACAAAATTTAATTGATGATAATGTGCTGAAGTGATGTGTCTGAAGTGTGTAGACAAACAAAATATGGTATTCAGGCTAGATGAAGATGATGTGACATTAATTAGCCATTTGACTATTATAAAGAAACTGCCACAACCTTAATTTGTGTGTATTGGGGATCATATCCATTATGAATTTAAAGAGTCCATAAATGTAATCGAGAAAAAATAGGGCCTAGGTCATTGTATTACTTTGACATATTGTAGACTATAATAGTAGACTATTCATTTTGCCAAATACATATTTTATTAGGTGCCCTGTGGCATTTAACATCGATAATGTGTAGCGAGTGATCTTTTTGCTTATTTAAGAAGTATTTGATATCAATGTTGGCCGATATTTTAATTGGGATACGTGTAAGGACAGTGGTTATTTTTTATCCCAAGTTTTCTGTATTGTGAAATAAAAGTGATTATTCTTGCTTTTAAGTATCAGGTAATGTTTACCAGTTAAGAAGCCTGTTTTTTAATTAATAAAAAATAGCACAATATTGAGCCATTTTTTAAAAAATCAGTCACATAATATGAATACACCCTATCCCACTATTGCCTCAGTATTTGTCAAACAAGCTTCCTCATTGAATTATCACTGTGAACCTCTTTTGCCCCATGCCTGTCCCAACATTGTCCCAAACAAACAGGTAATTGTGGGACACAGTTTTCTTTGGAATTGCTAGACAGTTATAAGATTTTAACAAAATTTCTTCCTGGAAATTAACAGTGGGTAATAAATTACAATAATTTAACATCATGCCACCTTTCCAATTTGAGATTTAGTGCCCTAGAATTTGAAAGTTTTAATTTCCATCCCAGCATTACCCCAGCTAACCCTATTCATTAATAATTCTTTGACATAATTGTCAATTAACTGAATTATTATGCCATTCCGGCAAGTTATAACCTTTTCTTTTAATTTCTTGTTCAATTAAATAAATGTCCAACAGTGCCTTCCTTTCTTGTAATTCCAACACTCGCAACTGTTTTTTGTGGATTTCTTGCATCATTTTCACCACCTCGTCATCTTCATCTTCCTTGTGTCGGCTTTTCCTGGACTTGACACTGGAAGTACACAAAATATAGACCATGTTTAGAGGTTATACTGTACGTTAGAAAAGTTACATTCAGTAGAGAACAAAAATTAATTCAAATTTCTGACCACAACTTACCTTGGAGTCTGAGGTGAAGATGTTTCCCCTGTGGATTCGATCACGTCCTCCATTCCCTCCTCCTTAACTTCGATGTCAGGACAGTCACCTCCCTCTAACTCACGATCACTGAGCACCGACAGCTGAACGGCAACACCTTCCGCAGGAATCTTGTTTTCATAAAGAGCAAATAAAACTTCCGTCAAGCTATTTATTTACATTCCATTTACTACATTAAGAATAATGAGTCTTTAATAGCGCCCATTGTACGTACCTGAGCGACCTCTCCCTCATCATCATAAGGGTTATCGAGAGGTTCGCCTGTATTGCCTAACATTTCCAGTACATTCTCATCTAAAGGAGTTAATGGGCTTGGAGGAGTCCCACCTCCTGTTGTTTTGGATATTTTTCTTTTAGCCTGGAGCTTCAGCCTCCGCCACAGTCCTGTAAAAATACCCAAAACATTTTAGTGCATGCCTCTTGAGTCAGTTTTTGCCTTTGTTTTGATTCAACATGATTAGCTTTCCAATATACAACAGATACATTTCCACTGATATAAATAAAACCTTCAAAATTAACTTGGAACTTACCTAATAGATTCTTTGTGTCACGTGGGGGGTTCTGAGGAAAGCTGCTATTGAAAGCCTCCGTAATCTTCTTCCAGGCTACCTTCTTCCTTTGTAATGTATCCCTGTTGTACGCCTTACATTCCACAACATCATGCGACTTAACAATTTCGGAAAATACTATTTTTTCTTTGCTTGAAAAGTTTTCCGAACGTCTAGCCATTTTGACAACACACGACAGCTGATCAATAACGGCGCCCGCGCTGGTGTGTTTTCGTTGGTCCCAGGTGGCAAAGACTAGCTTCGAAGACACTTCTGTTCCCGTTTGGAGCTATTATTGAAACATAAAAGATGTCTTGCTAAACATCGTTTAAGCAACGGAACATCGAACATGACGTAGACGTTGTCTAAGACTTAAAACTACAAATCGTTTCTACAATTCGCCCCACATGTTGAGACATACAAGAATGACACATGATTTTGAATGTTAGATGTTATGAAGGGAGCGCAAAATTCGAGATATTCCAGATACCGTACGCACGATACAAAATAATCGAATATAAACATTCAGCAATGATCGAACACTTCGAAAACAAACCAGATTTAGTGAATAGCGTTTTTTTTTTTTGCACAATTATAATCAATGTATTGTTATTGGTCTAATATTATAAATACCCCCCCACCACCAGTTTAATTCGCTTAATGCCAGGTAACTTCAGAGAGATAAATCTAAAATAAGTTATATGAGGCCGAGAAAGACAGGAAAATAAAAATCTTCTCCTACATGAAACACACAATTAATTAAAATACTCCGAAGCAAAGTTGGTACAATCTTTCGTTAAAATAATTAACCAGGGACAAGGAATATATCAACAAGGAAGCTGCTTATTTATCACCAAATACAGTAGAGTATTTGGTATCACTTCCAAATTAATATACAGTGCATGTCAGTTCTGTATTCACACAGTTCGAGTTATTAGCTGGAATTGTGTATTTCGCCAACCTGTTACAGGCTGGCAGACTTGAGGAAACATTCACCAGCCACGCCGGCTGCAGACTTCTTCTGCTTCTACTCTCAATCACTATTGATCTGCATTTAGGGCAGTCGCCCATGTGGCAGATTCCCTATCTGTTGTTTTTCTAGCCATTTCATAAATGATTGCAAAGAAATTGGAAATTTATTCAACATGACCCTTGGTAAGTTATTCCAATCCCTAACTCCCCTTCCAGTAAACAAATATTTGCTCCAATTTGTCCTCTTGAATTCGAACTTTATCTTCATATTTTGATCTTTCCTCCTTTTAAAGACACCACTCAAACGAATTAGTCTACTGATGTCCTCCCATGCCATTTCTCCACTGACAGCTCAGAACATACCACTTAAAAAATTTGGAAAATTTATATTGTACAATAACAGACCATTTATATTTATACGTGTGTGCTGATACGACTGTATATATCAATAATAATAATAAAATAATTATATCAGCACTGTCAAAATGGCTTTGATATTTTATAATGATTATAATTCGTCATTTATATTGGTTCCATAAATTTACTCATTCGGGACAAATATTTCAGGTTCCCTATGGGAATCAACATCTACATCAACATAACACTTAGTTGAGCAGCTCGTTTTTCTCGCAAGTCTTCCCAGCCCAAACTTTGCAACATTTTTGTAACGCTACTCTTTTTTCGGAAATCGCCCGGAACAAATATCGAGCTGCTTTTCTTTGGATTTTTTCCAGTTCCTGAATCAAGTAATCCTGGTGAGGGTCCCATATACCGGAACCATACTCTAATTGGGGTCTCACTAGAGACAAATATGCTCTCACCTTTACATCCTTACTAAAACCCCTAAATACCCTCATAACCATGTGCAGAGATCTGTACCCTTTATTTACAATCATATTTATGTGATTACCCCAATGAAGATCTTTCCTTATGTTAATACCTAGGTACTTACAATAATCCCCAAAGGGAACTTTCACCCTATCACCACAGTAATTAAAACTGAGAGGGCTTTTCCTATTTGTGAAACTCACAACCTGACTTTTATCCACGTTTATCATCATACCATTGCCTACTGTCCATCTCACAACATTGTCAAGGTCATTTTGCAGTTGCTCACAATCGTGTAACTTATTTATTACTCTGTACAGAATAAAATCATCTGCGAAATCCCTTATCTCTGATTCCACTTATTTACTCATATCATTGATATATATATAAGAAAACATAAAGGTCCAATAATACTGCCTTGAGGAATTCTCCTCTTAATTATTACAGTGACAGATAAAGCTTCACCTACTCTAATTCTCTGAGTTCTATTTTCTAGAATCAGAGCCACCCATTCAGACACTCTTTTGTCAAGTCAAATTGCACTCATATTTGCCAGTAGTCTCCCATGATCTACCCTATCAAATGCCTTAGACAGGTCAATCGCGATACAGTCCAACTGACCTCCTGAATCCAGGATATCTGCTATATCTTGCAGGAATCCTACAGTAGAATAACTTTTCCTAAACCCAAACTGCCTTCTATCAAACTAGTTATTAATTTTGCAAACATGTCTTATATAATCAAAAAGAATGCTTTCCCGAAGCTTACATACAATGCATGTTAAACTTACTGGCCTATAATTTTCACCTTTATGCCTATTACCCTTTTCCTTTATATAGAGGGGCTACTATAGCAACTCTCCATTCATTTGGTAAAGTTCCTTCGTGCAAACAATAATCAAACAAGTACTTCAGATATGGTACTATATTCCAACCCATTGTCTTTGGTATATCCCCCGAAACCTTGTCAATTCCAGCTGCTTTTCTAGTTTTCAGCTTTTGTATCTTACTGTAATTGTCATTTTTATCGTAGGTAAAGTTTAATACTTCTATCTGGACATTATCGTTGTAACAAACAATCTTTATATATTGCTGACTGAATATTTCAGCCTTTTGGAGATCCTCGCATACACACTTCCCTTGTTCATTAATGATACTGGGAATGTCATCTTGGAACCTGTTTCTGCCTTAAAGTACCTATACACTTCTATTTTTCACTCAAGTTTGTATAACTGCCAATTATGCTTGTCATCATGTTATCCTTAGCTGTCTTGTTTGCTAGATTCTATTTCCTAGTAAGTTCCTTCAATTTCTCCTTACCGAGCTCGATAGCTGCAGTCGCTTAAGTGCGGCCAGTATCCAGTAATCGGGAGATAGTGGGTTCGAGCCCCACTGTCGGCAGCCCTGAAGATGGTTTTCCGTGGTTTCCCATTTTCACACCAGGCAAATGCCGGGGCTGTACCTTAATTAAGGCCACGGCCGCTTCCTTCCACTTCCTAGGCCTTTCCGTCGCCATAAGACATATCTGTGTCGGTGCGACGTTAAGCAAATAGCAATTTCTCCTAACTTCCATAGCCATTACTAACTCTATTTCTTTCCAAACTGCACCTCCTTCTTAGTACGGGATCTTTACTCTTCTGTTATGATATAGTGGATCTTTATCACCTTTAAAGGTATAAACCTGTCTTCACATTCCTCAACGATGGCTTTTAACCCATACCACAGTCTGTTTACATTGTTAATTTCCATTTTCCACTGATCATAGTTACTTTCTAAAAACTCCCTCATGCCTGTTTTATTAGCCATATGGTAGTGCTTAATAGTCTTAATTTTAAGACCTTCCTTTCTATCACATTTATTTTTTAACTACAACAAAAGCAGCTTTTCTGATCACTAATAACATCTATTCCTTCGGTTTCTCTATAGAGTTTATCTGGTTTTACCAGCACCACATCTAGAATATTCTTCCCTTTTATTGGTTCCATCACTTTCTGAATCAGCTGCCCTTCCCATATTAACTTATTTGCCATTTGTTAGTCATGCTTCCTGTCATTTGCATTACCTTCCCAATTGACATTTGGGAAACTGAGATCAAGTAACTATTCTCATTTTGGTTCCGTATTGAATTTATAAGATTAGAATGACTCTATATGTATTATTTTTAAGATTGATATAGGCTGATGATGCCCGTAAGGAGGGTGAAACACGTACCATTGACTTTTATGTATTATGTATAAATTTTTTTGACCATATGAAATAGTGGATCATATTGTATTGTATTGAATAGGTGGACTTATAATATTGTAATAATATTTGAGACAAACTGAGATCAACCACTACAATCATGTTCCTTTCCACATATTTTCCCGCCTAGCTGATTATCTTATCAAATAATTCTGAGTCAATGTCAGTGCTACCCTTTTCTGGTCTGCACAATCCAAAGACATCAAGCTGGCTATAATCTTTAGATATGAGCCTTACACCTAGAATTTCGTGTTTGTCATCTTTAACTTTTTTGTAACTTACAAATTCTTCTTTCACCAGAATGAACACTCCCCTCCTACCATTCCTATAATACGCACTCCAGTTCTGTGAGAATATTCCTGCATCCATTATACCATTTCTCAGCTATGATTCAACTCCTATTACAATATCTGGTAAGCATACATCTATTAAATTACTTAATTCTTTTCCTTTCTTGACAATATTTCTACAGTTCAACACTAACGTTTTTATGTCATCCCTACTTGACTTCCAGATCCCTGTATCCTTCATCACCGCTCCCTAGACCACCCTGTTTCCTTGAATGTATCTCCCTATAACCTTTCTAAACAAATTTCCTAACTTTTATGTACCACTGTAATTTAAGTGAAGGCTGTCTGAGCACAGATGGCCACCCATTAGGATCTAGAAATTCACTCCCAGTTTTCCACATACCCTTTCCATAGTCTCATTTAAATCCCAATCACCTTTCAGTATTCCACTGATAATAATCTCTGCTTCCTTAAACTTCATCCGTGCTGCATTTACCAGATCCCACACATCCCCAACAGGGGTACAGGTAATATCTCTTCATCATGGCATTTAACTACCAAACAGACAAGGCCGAATCACATTTAGAGGAGGGTGTTAGTCATATTAGTAAAATTATACTATGAGTTTGCTTTCCTGGAGGAACTGGACTAGTGACTCTGCCAGTTGAACTGTAGGGCTATATAATCGACAAGAGACATTCAAGGGCAGTTGAAAACTCAATTTCATTCTTTTTGGAAGGAAATTGTTCTGCTGATTATTGAATTTCCCACATTGGAACAAAATATACTTCTTTTCCACATTCCCAAATATTCGAATCAATCACCTTTATTCTAAAGAAATCCTCAGGAGTACATGCATGATTAAGTCTTGATCTTATTATCAAGGTTATATGTCGTCTTGTGAATGAACCTGTAGAAAACCATGGATGTTTGGGGATAGTCTGCAAAATATCAAATAGATGCTTGCCTTCATTCTGAGATTCACATTTCCAGTCAATCCAGAGCTTCCACAATCTTCCACCACTTCTCCCCATACATCTAAAAAAGGTACTGCTGAATGATATTTTAAGCCAAATCCATTAGTAGCTTCACTGGCAAGTTTATCAGCTTGTACATTGCACGTATTTTCTATAAGATCTGGAACCCACAAAAATATTACTTTGACATTACTCATTTCTAAGTCGTAACTTATTTTTTGAATGTTTAGAATATGTGGTACCAATTGGTAGGGTTTTCAACATGTAGTAAAGAGGAAAGGATACTACAAAGGCATCTGTTTTTTATACAGAAATATTTCAAAAATTTTTACGACGATGACTCAATGAAAATTTTATGAATAATAATGCTTGCCTGTTAGCTAAAATCTCTACAGTAGACGATGGTGCCTGGAGTGGTGCTTGCCTGTTAGCTAAAATCTCTACAGTAGACGATGGTGCTTGGAGTGGTAAGGAAAATTGCTTTGCTACAGTACATGTAAATCTGGTGGATAAAAAGCTGCCTCTACACCCGCAAGTTCTCTACGCCTTGATCCATCTGTATAAAATGGGACAAAATTATAGTGCTTCTGAATAGTGCTTCTTTCTTTCTGAACGGCTAGTTTGATTGAATATTGATGTCAATATTTCTGGCTTGTAATTACTTGCTTGATAGGAGGACAAATATTTGAAATGAAAGATAGTTTGGATCATACTATTTTGGTCATACTGTTTATAATCCTGAAGGAGTGCCGGGTATTACTGTTTGTTAATTTTCTTGTTTTGATGATAATAATTTAACAAATGTAGTTAAGGAATAATGGGGTGTTGAGTGTTTGACATTTTTTGTAGTACATATTTAGTACCAAAAATTATTCTTCTAAATTTTAGAGGTGGTTCGGGCAAAAGACTGCATTATTTGGAGATGTCACAGCACCAATAATTATCTTGATATTTTTTATCTGTAAATAATGTATCTTTTTAAATTTTTTTTTTTTTTTTTGCTAGGGTTTTTACGTCGCACCGACACAGATAGGTCTTATGGCGACGATGGGATAGGAAAGGCCTAGGAGTTGGAAGGAAGCGGCCGTGCCCTTAATTAAGGTACAGCCCCAGCATTTGCCTGGTGTGAAAATGGGAAACCACGGAAAACCATTTCTTTTTAAATTAGACTCCACAGCGGTGTCTAAGAAACTACTGCAATAATCAGAGACAGACCTAATGATATGTTTGTACAACAGTAACTGTAAAAGATGATCAGCACCCCAGTTTCTTTTTGCAAATGATTATATATATTACATTTTAGATTAATTTCTAAACATAGATGATTTGGTGTCTCCATAATAATTCAGTTTCTAAAGAAGATTCCTAAACATTTAGTTGAATTCTTGACTGGGATGTAAGTCCTGGTATGTTGCAATGGAGATTTTTTTCATAATTATACAGATTAGTGAAAATGACTGCAACTTATTTTTTGAATTCAGTTTCAAAACCATGATTCATAAACCAAATCTGTGCTCTCTCTCTCTCTCTAATACCTGTATTAATGAAGCCTATGACTTGACTGATCTATTGATTTATGTGGAACATAGATTAGGTACTATATCAAATGCGAATTGAATGATTCTGGCAGATTTGTTGACTAAGTATTCTAACTGGGAAGTATATAATAAAAATATAAAATAGGACTTAAAATATCACCCTGTGGCAAACCATGAGATACAAATCTTTGTTCTGGAATGTTATTACTATTTTTTAAGCAAACCTTATGCTTGGTAAATAGGTTTGTTAAGAGAGTAATAAACTGTGTTGGGAACTTCCATTTTAATAATTTGTTAAATACCATGTTTAAATCTACATTATCGTATGACCCATTTATGTATAGAAATGTTGCTTTTACCATCTCTGAACGTGCTTTCCCTAACAGAATATCTGTAATTAGAATGTTAATAGCATCGGACACACTTTTTCCCTTAGAAAATGCAAAATGATATTTGGGTATAAGTTTATAATATTCTGGACACCATAGGAGTCGTAGTAAAAAGTTTTGAAATATTTGAAATATTGCCTCTGTAGTTGAGAGGATCCTGATAGCTTTTAACTTTTTTAAGAATGGGGATGACTATAAACTCATTCCATAAAGGCTTGATATTTGATATTCAAGGATGTCATTCAATTTCTCAATTATGTCATGTTTTGCTATCTGAGGCAGGACCTGTAACATATTGTACGAAATGTTGTCTTGACCAGGGCAACAATTCTTTCTAGAATTCAATGCTAAATTAAATTCACTCTTGGTTATAATGTGGAAAATCTATTAGAAAAATTGGATATGCAATACTGAAAGGAGGTTTCGACGAAATCCGGAGTGATGTTTCGATAAAACTGAAGTAATACTGGGCAAATTAATATGCATATTTCTAATTGTTCCCCAAATTTATCATGTAGGTGTTTGCCTGTTTAAGGATGGTACATACTCTTTCCAGGAATTTCTGCATTTTTGATTAAAAATACTTGGAGTTTGCTTTCTATTCCTAACTAAAGCATCACATTCGTTATCTTCTTTTTTTTTTTTTCTATTTGCCTTACGTCGCACCGACACAGATATGTCTTACAGCAACGATGAGATAGGAAAGGGCTAGGAATTGGAAGGAAGCGGCCGTGGCCTTAATTAAGGTACAGCCCTGGCATTTGCCTGGTGTGAAAATGAGAAAACAGGGAAAACCATCTTCAGGGCTGCCGACAGTAGAGCTCGAACCCACTATCTCCTGATTACTGGATACTGTAATACCAATATAAATGGTCCGTTATTGGACATCTGGATACTGGCCACACTTAAGCAACTGCAGCTATCGAGCTCGGTCATTCGTTATCCCACCAATGAATTTTATTTGTCCTAGGTTCAATAATTTTTTTTTGTTCATTGGGATGATACCTGTTTAGATACAGGTGTATCACCTGTAATACATCCTCATATGTAAAATTATCCTTTTTAGAATAAGAAATTTGTTCACCAATACATTGTTGGAAGAAGTCATAATCTAATGACTGCATATTTCCTACTTCTTGAACTAATCTTGATTGATTACAACCATGGCCAGACTACTCTAAAGGTCGTGACACTGAAACTTGGCAACACTGTACTGCTACTCCTTGGAGTCTTACTTGTAACATATGGAAGTTAACCTTCAATAATGTTTTCTCAAATGAAACGTTGCTGGAAGAGCAGTTGTCATTGGATACATATAAAACAAGGTGAAAATTGAAATAAATACGTCAATGTAAATATGAGAATAAACAAACATATGGCTACAAGTAGAAAAAAAAAACAATACAATCCTATGTCCATCAAAATACATTTCTAACATTGGGAATCAACTTACAATATAATCACTCCAGGGTCATCAGTTTTCTTTTCTTGCCAGAACTCTTAACCATTCTTAACCATGGCATCAGCATCATTAACAAGTTTTGTATAGTTGTTGATCAAAATATTTGCAAAATATTGCAAAGATAGACAGAGAAGTTCATATAGAGGTTTTTCACAATATGAGCAGCACTCCCTTGTATCAATTACACTTTGCCTAGCAAGCTGAATCAATACACATTTCTGATTCTTACTCTGAAGGAATGCTACTTCATATTCCTCAGAGATTAAAATCTGCATGATCTTATATAGGCTACATGTGTAAACACATTTAAGAGCAATTCTGATGGAACCGATAACCCACCTGTGTTTAAACTATTAAACGTGTCATTTTCCACTGTTTCATTTGATATGTTCGAGATACAGTACCTGCAATTAAGTTTACTGGCTAGCTTACAAGCTAGATAACCTGAAATGTAAATGAGAGGAAACATGTTATCAAACTCTACTTCTATTTAATTTACTTTAACTAGCAAACTGGAAAATTCACTGCATATATCTGTTTCGTCAGTTATGTTCAATGAATCGGATTCTAATTCAAACATGTCCTTGCTTAAATATATTTCTTTATATTTTGCAGAACTTAATCCTAGGAAACACTGCACTCTTATCTTCTTCTCAGCTTCAAAAACTTGGCACCACACACCTGTCTATAAGAACTACATCTCTTCTCAAGTTTATCGGTTTGAAACTTCTCTAGCAACACATACTCGACTTCAGGTAGATTTAAACAAAAGCTTATCAACTCAATCATGGCACTTGTTGTTTGTATGAGAGCCCTGAAAGTGTCTACTGAAAGGTGACCATATTGCAAGGTGTTATTAAGCCATGTCCTCAACCAATTCACAAATTCTTCAAGAATCCGTAATCTGATATCATCTCTTGAAGTGAATGGAGAAACATCCACTTTTCTCTTTCTGATTCCAATTGATTTGCTCTTGATGTTCATAACTGTCCACCATCTATTAACCAAGTTAAGAAAATGTCCTACTTCAGAATAGCCCCTTGTAGACACTGCTGTAATTGTCTTGTTACAAAAAATATTACAAGCAAGAGCCACATTCTGCCTCTCTAAGATTGATGGAAACACTGAATTGTAATAAAGTCTAGAGGCACACTTCAATCTTGTTGGACTCTAACTTGTACAGTTCTCTCAACACTGAAAACTGGGCTTTGAAAACTGAATAACCTTGACCAACAACAGGATCAAATTTGGGATAAAAGAAGGTTTTAGTTTCATCACACAGATTTAACCAATTGCTTCTGACAGATTTAAGGAGATGAACAGTATCATATAAAAAGTAAATAAAAGAATCACACTTTGGGTTGGGCATCTTATAATTTAAACTTTCACCTAGAACAGAACACGTGTTGCAATTTATCCGATTTATTATCAGAAATAATGATAAGCACAGTAAAACTGCAATTTTGGACAGTACTAATAGCTTTTTTTGTCAAGATAGCTAAGTCATCACCTGTTAAATTTTTTACTGGCACCAGTGCAACTACAGCAGAAACACTCCCAAAAACAGAACCTATCATAAAGGCCTGAATGGTTCTAGCTAACTTTCCTGTTTGATTCTGAGCATTGCAGTGCACAACATCTGACTTATTCTGGCAATATGAGTTCACATACATTTCACCCAAAAGGAGATTTACATATCGCTGTCTTACAGAAAGACCACATGGTCTACTCTTAAGAAAACTGTCGTTATCTTTATCAGGTGACACATGTAATGCATTTGCTATGCATTTGAGATGTCTAGAATGAGGAAGGAACATAATGTTTTGACTGTGAATAGCAGCATAACAGGAAGAAGATATGTAGTAAATTAGAAATGAAAACTGAAAAAGAAGGCAGGAATGTAACTTCTTGGACACACACAGGAGTTGAAACTGATGGCTTAAAAACACTGCTTTTTCAAGTCTGGAAATTCTTCATCTGAGTGAGATTCAGTGAAAGTCTCAGGATGTGACAGCTGGCCTTTGACATGGTTAACCATTTTCCGGTAATGCACCTGAGGTTCCAACTCATTTTTTGCATGGCATAGGCTACAATAATTGTTCAGAATTTCCCTGAGTTGTGACCACTTATGTAACTTTCCCTTTAATAAGGAATCATCCTTACCTGCATTTTTCCCTTTCACAAACACTGATAGCTCCAACAACACTGACGCTTTTACTGCCACCTCACCTTTTGGTATAGTCCGCGCACCTTTTAGCGATATTTGTTGTTGTAGTTGTTGGTGATGTTTTTTGGGCTTTTATCGCAGTAATTTTGCCCAGCCTACAATCCTTTACTTGCTGAATAACACTTTTAAAAATTGAACACACCAATCTATGAAAAGGCTTCGTTTTGAAGGAACTCACAGCACTATATCACACTATTTCACTATCACAGAATACTCCACACATATGAGTAACCACCCCAATGGAATCAGAAGTATATGAATACGATTAAAAAAATAACCACATAAAATTTTATAATACAATATTTGCCTCATCCAAAAACGTATTTATGACGTTGTTTATATCAGCAGAAGGATTACATAGCAAACAAGAAGCACTGGTTAGAAAAACATGTTTAAGGCGCGCTAAACTACTAATAAGCTTTCCACGAGGAGACACACATATATATGGGACACTGAAAAAGTAGGTGATTCGCGTCTCCATCACCAAATAAACAGTTTGGCTCGTGTGTCTTTCTTCTTCTTCTTAATGATGTTGTTTGGGCTTTAATTTTATTTTTTCCATCAAGTTTGTATCATAATTTTACCTTCCGCAGCCCAGCACTCGCTACATCGTTGCCTTCGCTATAATACAAGGCCTTGAAATGCACTAATGAAAACGGGTGCCACCTTAGTTCACCGTTCAGCCACTAGGATCGCCCTGTTGCCCCCTTGTGTTCGCATGGCCGTGTATGTCTATAAGTAAATTATATCCTAAATAAAGAGAGCTGAATGTTGTAGGTGTCTACAGTTTTAAAACTTTCCTACTCAGGGGCTTCTTATCGAGTTTCAAAACTTTCTCACTTCTACTTGAGTTCCTCGAAGCAATGTTGTCAAATAGAGGTCTCAGAAACTTTTGGAGTAGAAAAAGAGGTAGTTTGTCGTCTTTACACACTCTACACTTGCTTGCTTGCTGATGCTTATGGGCTGTGTCTACGACATTTCACCCAGTCAATACTCGCTTACTCATGTAAACACACTTGTATAAATGAAAAACTTCAGTTCAATAATTGGTGCTTGAGCTTGCAAGTAGAAAACACAAAACACTATTCTTCACTATTTCACATAATAACCCTATTTTGCTAGAGCACACTGTTCTCATACGGGAAACTTCCAATCTTGCAATCACACTTCTTCTAAAGTTTCACACACTCTGATAATCCGGAATAGCACCCTCACGGAATACACTAATGATATGAGGAATCACTCAAATGGAACCTTCAAAAGCATGAGCAATTCTCACCCTATATTACAGACAGAATTATAACACGATATTGGCTTCATCTAGAAACAAATTTAGCACTCGAATAATCTCGACTGTAGGATTACAGAGCAAACAAGAAACACTGGTTGGAAAAACCTGCTTGAGTCGCTTGAGATTAGTTATAAGTTTTTTACGGGGGTTAGCATATAAAGAACATTCAAATAAAATGTGGTTGGAGTCGCCATTACGGATATTTGTACCACACAAACAGTTTGCATCCTGCGTTAAATGGAAACGTGATCGATATTGTGGTGTAAGGGCATGATTAAACCGTAACCGAATGATGTTAATAATATGTCGTCTAGTATAAGATCCTCGTATAAACCAAGGTTTAACTAAAAGTGTTGGTTGTAAATGATAATAGAAGTTACCTTTGACTTGTGCAGTCTGTCTATAGAAATTCTGCCATTCTTGACGCCCCTCCTGTCGGATAACAACTACATAATCAGAAGCTGGAACAATATTGTTAGTATTCGGAACAGGAAGACGAGAAGCTTGTTTTGCAAGACAATCTGCTTTTTCATTGGCCTCGATACCCACATGACCTGGAACCCATACTAAAGTTATGTAAATACCGACGTTGTCAAGCATATAAAGGAGACTCTTGACATTGTATATATACCAATTATAGGATAACTCATACGAAACCGAAGATTGTAATGCACTCAGCGAATCCGTATAGATTGTAGCTCGCGTATATCCCTGTCGCTGAACAAAAAGTAAAGCTTGCTGTATGGCGAATAACTCCGCCGTAAAAATCGAACAGTCACTAGACAAACCATATTGTTCTTTAACATTTAGAGAAGGTATATAATAAGCGGACCCAACTCCATTAATGTTCTTTGCCCCATCTGTAAAAATGTTTATGCTTCGGGGAATATTAGAAAATTTCACTCGCTTAACAGGACAAATCTCGGTCCCCTGCAGACAAGTAACGTTAGTAGAGCCAATACGTATAGGCCATATTATTTGAGGCTTATAATAAGAAACCTGATAGGGTAAAGTATAGGGTATTAAATTAACACTGTGTAATAAGGTATACTGTTTCGACTTCAATGTAGCAAAAGCATGAAACAGTACTGGCAATCTGCGTAAACCCTGACGCCGTACGGAATAATACTCCGAGAGTAACTGTAACTTCGGAATTAAAGGATGACTTGTTAAAGAAAACTTTTTAAGTAAATATTTCGTCGCAAGTATTTTTCGACGTACTTGTAAGGGAGCTTCGCAGGATTCGACTAAAAGTGCATTGGTAGGTGTGGACTTTAAAGCTCCAATACAGGAGCGTATTGCTTTATATTGACAAGTGTTAAGAATATTCAAGTTAGTATACGATGCCAAGTCAAAAATATGTGATCCGTAGTCCAATATCGATCTAATAGTGGTTTTGTACAAAGATAGCACCACAACGTGATCTGCCCCCCATTGCCTACGTGTTACAGCTTGTATGACCTGAATATACCGTTCACTCTTCGAACGCAAATATAAAAATGATGTTTCCATGTAAGTTTTTGATCGATAAATAACCCAAGATATTTATGGTGACTAACCACTGGTATTTCATACTGATCAAAAGCAAGTGGCGATCGGTCATAGGTTCGGTGATGTGTAAATATCATCGCTCGACATTTCGCTATGGAAATATTTAACCCATGGGCCTCTAACCATGTTCTAGCTTCATGAAGCGTGAAACTAACATGTTGTCTACAGAGCTGTAAATCTTCATGTGTATAATAAAGCAAAAGATTGTCAGCATACGCCTGTAGTCGAGCATGACGTAAAATGACCGTTTCGAAATCTTTCATGAAAAGAGCGAAAAGAATACCACTCAGAATATCGCCCTGTGGCAACCCATCACTTACCTGCCGGGGCTGGATTGTATAAGGTGTCATTTAAATCTGAGTGTGCGATAAGTCAGAAGTTGTCTGAGAATGATAATAAATCCCTCAGGAATCTTAAGCGTTGCAAGTTTTTCCCATAATATGTTCAAAGGTACGGAGTCATAAGCCCGTTGAATATCAAGGAAAACCGCTATGGTACTATGTTTTCTGTGACGAGCTAATAGTAAATCGATAACAAAACTATTAAATGCATCAGATGTACTGCGTCCCTTAAAAAAGGCATATTGATATCGAGGCGTCAAGTTATAGTATTCTAATACCCATATGAGTCTTCGAAGTAAGATCTTTAGAAAGACTTTACGGAGGCACGAACCGAGTACTATACCGCGATAATTACTAACCTCAGTGGGTAATTGCTTATTTTTAAGAATGGGAATTAGAAAAAAGTCATTCCAACTAACAGGTGTACTATGATTGCGAAAAATATCATTATACCTGTTTAACCCTTTCGCACTCAGCGCGCCGATCTATCGGCGCGAGAGGTTATGGCGAAAACACTCACGGCGCCGATATATCGGCTCTGTCCTATTTAGGCATTTTCGTCATTTCCGTGGCTGTTAAATCGTAACAGTTGATCGTGACGGTACCTTAAAACGTTGAATTTGCGTTTTACTCTACAGATATATCCACCAGCCCTACAAAATATTTTTATTTTCGCAAATGAAATCTGTTGACCGTGAATGTTTATGTTGTGGTTATTTGAAGTTGTTAATTGCGTGGATCTGTTTTGATTGGCTTATGAATACAACAATTTGATCTTGATATGAGTTTAGTTAAGAGTATATTTCGTTTCTTTGGTATATCGTGTGTTCGCTGTACTTCGCAAACTGTAACTTTACTCCATTTCATAACTCCGTTGTTGCACGTGCTTGTCTCATCTTTTTATCGTAATGGCTAGGCCATATTCAAGGCCGAAAGAGGCCGATATCCTTGAATTTTCAGATGATTTAGACAGTAATAATTACCTTCTTTTGCCGAAAGTGATTCGCATTATGTGGGAAATGACAGAGTCACAGCTGCTCAACGTGCATCGGACCGCGAGGACCTGACATCGATGACCGTTACATGTACAATGAATAACTATGTGCCATGCTTCATGAATGAATTGCAGCACACACATCATATTGATATCAAATTAATCAGAAATAAATGTTCTTTCTTTCACGTCTAAGAGTAAAGAAGGAATACGCAATAATGTCTGATTTTTCAGCCATTGAAAATCAAAAATTATTTTTTAAAATTTATTTTCAAAATTTAATAATTTTTTCTGGCTTTACCAATAACAATACGTTTTAGGTATGTTCATTTCTGAAATGCTCATAGTTTTCTGTATTAGTGTGATTTATTTTATTTTAATGTGTGTTAAACTCTTTACGTGTTGATTTTTTGTAAGTCGGTTTGGAAAATGACAGAAATTAGTCTGAGTGTCTTCGAGCAAACTTCTGTATATAGGCTGAGTGCCAAAGGGTTAATAATGCCTTCTTTGCTCTAATAGGTAATAATTTGAGCATTTGATATGATACATTATCTGGACCTGGGGAGGAATTTGAGCACGATTGGAGTACTGCCTCTAATTCCTGATAATCGCAGGGTTGTAGCAATACGGAAAAACGTGCGTCTAGTGGGTCTTGGAAATAGACATACTGTGGTACAACAAAATCTGGCGTCTCTCTTACAAGAAAATCAGATAATACTTGACCTGGGATGGTCTTGGCAGGGGAGTGCTGCGTAACTCGTGTGATTGCCCTGATGGCATTCCACAAGTCTGCAATTGGAACCTGACGCGTGAAGGACGATATAAACTCCCTCCAAGCGACACGACGTTTTTGATGGAAAATTCGGCGAGTTTGTGCTATGTGTCGTTTGAGCCGGAAGTATTTTTCAGGTGTTGCGTGCTGCCTATATTGTCGAAAAAGTACTTTGCGGGTTTGAATCAGCAAATGACATTCCTCGTCCCACCACTTAACATGCGCAGGTTTCCTAGAAGATATAGGGGGTGAAACGATGATGGGGTGGTGAAGATTAATATATTCTGTTAAAATCTGCAGTAAAGTTTGGTATGAAAAATTATTTTCCGGTATTTTTTGTAACGCATCCTCAATGTAACCGGTATATATTTGCGGTTTAAATCTCCTCAAAGATCGAATCATGTTATTTTGAGATGTGTGCTGCGGTGGAGAAAAGGGTCTGCCTACACCATAAGAAGTAACAATAGGGAAATGATCACTGGAATAAGTATCACTCAAAGTATGCCATGTAGCAATAGACACCATATTTCGCTTACACAATGTTAAATCTACTGCGCTAGGAGGGGCAGAAGGCGCAGTCAAACGCGTAGGAGAGCCATCATTCGAAATAGCAAGAGCATGGTTATTTTCCGCATTAAGGAACTGTGTACCTTGAAGTGTATCCAAATTTCCTCCCCACAGTGTGTGATGAAGATTAAAGTCCCCAAAGATAAAAACATATGGTTCGGTAGTAAATTGTTGAAAGAATTGGTTCCATTGTCTCTCATTAATGGGAACGTCAGAAGGATAATAGATGTTCACAAGTAAAATATGCATATAATATAATCCTATAACATATGTATGGGGTATGGCCTGAATATTCGAATGAATGCTATATGTCACTGAAGAGCGCACCAAAAAGGCAACCCCACCATAACCGGGTCCATCATTACGTACAACTTTGTAATTAGGATACGCAATGCGAGTCTCAAGGTTAAACCAAGTTTCTTGTATAGCTAAAAAGTGAGGTACAGTTTCCTGAATTAATTTAAATAGCTCATGACGCTTGTTCATGAGACTTCTAGCGTTCCATTGAGTGATTCTGATCATAGAATTGAATAAAACTGCAAACCTTGTCCCTTAACTGGAATACATTATGGGCTAGCGCGGGGTGATCACCCAATAATTGTACTAATTGCTGAATAGATTGATAAAGACCACTTTGAAGATATTCTCGTTGCCTATGAAATGACGAAAGCGGTTGCGCCATTGAGGCGCTACTCGTGGCAACAGGTTCGTCCAAAGGTGCCTCCATCCGACGGCTTGCGCCTTCGGAAACAGGTGTAACTCTTGAAGCTACCATCTCCATACGGGGAATCTCTCGAACCAAATTTTGATAACCTTCCTTATCATATCCTGGGGCTGGTACCGGTCTCGGTGATTTTAAAATTACTTGTGTGAATTTTCTCTTACGGGGATTCGACTGTGTAGGAGTCTGTTCCTCCCCAGTTAAAGGGGGAAAATTTTGGGAATTGTCTACTACATTATATTCACTAGGTTGGACTTTTTGTACAGCGTCCTTGAACGATAAGTTCTGATGGCTCATGATCTTTTTAATGTGGACTTGCTGTTGGTGAGTTGGACAGTCAACATCTCCAGTTGAATGGGTGCCGCGACAATGCACGCATTGCACGAAAGTTTCCGTACAGTTCGCCGTAGTATGGTGCAATGCACATTTCCCACACCTGGGACTTGTCGCTCTGCAATGCTTATCAACGTGACCGTACCGCTGGCATTTTTTACAGATGATGGGAGCAAAAACATATGGCTCCACCTCTAAATGCACCTGATATAATGACACAAACTGTGGAAGTTTCTGCGCACGAAAAACCACTTTTATAGATCCAGTAGGGACATACTGTGTTCCTTCTTCGTTTACAATTCTACGGTTCAAACGCTTTACAGATTTTATAACAGCAGGAGACTTTAAGTGCTTTAATATAGCATCCTCTTTCAAGGTCTTCTCTACTCCCCTGATAACTCCTACCCGCAATACATTAGAGCTAGGTATGTATGCCCGTAATTTAAGCTCAACTAATATAGGGTGTTTCAAAAATGAATTTGCCTGTACGGCATATACAAATTCTATTTGTACCCTATTTCGTCCCTTGCGGGCCACTGATTTGATGCCTGAAATATTTTTCTCATAGAAAATTCTACCCAGGGTCATAGGATGCATGTTACCGACATTGCCTGTTTCTGTGGACTCCACAAAAATAATGAAAGGTCCATAATGAGTACTAGGATAAAGATCCTGCGACTCAGTCTTCGAAATCGAAGCACCAGCGTCTTTATTCACCACTGCATTTGGTGTATTCGATTTACTCACTGTGCCACTATTCTCACTTGGACTATCATCCTCATCCTGGTCCATTTGAACTGTCTCTTCCCGAGCAACTGTGATGGTTGAAGGATCAGGAGACTCCTCACCACCACTTTGCTCCCCCATAACGTACGAATTACACTCGTAGAATCACTACGCAATACCGTCCACGCTACCTCTCCACAGCGACTGTCCACTCAACTGCACACTAGCACTGCTAAGAGGGAACTGAACTCTACACTTAATTTCACTGATGAACCTGGTTTTCAGAAAAAACGTACACATTTTTAGTAACTGTCGTCGAGGTAAATACTGCACAGCAGAGGTAACAAATTCCGTCATGCGCTGCAGAAGAGCCACAAACGATGATTTCGGGTATCTGAGGGCTCCTCGATCTTGAAAGCGAATAAGACATAATGTTGGACTTTCACTAGCTGGAGAAGTGATATGTTCTAAACAGCCTTCACAGTCTGTTTGTTCTTCTGCCACCCGCACTAAGTATCCTGCTACCATAGCTAGAGAAATACCAGGTATTGTAGCTGTTGAATCTGAAACAAATTAATCATATTTATGTACTAGCGAACACTTAAATAAAAAAGTATTGTTCACACAGATCTGATGTAATTTACCTTGCAAGGGTTTTGTAATGATAGACATTACGTGTTCAGGAAGCTGCGGAATTTGCACATCATCGCGACTTTCATTCCTTCTATACGGTACCGGTATCTTTCATCCATCTGGCACATTCTTGGTTGTAGTAAACTGGTTCGTACATTGCGGATCTTATTTTCATCCCTCAGCTCAACATTGCCATGTTTTGATGCCGCAATAATTCCTGTATGGAGCGTTGTTTCGATTGCGTTAAGGCATGACCTTGCGTCCATTGTATCATTGTATCCCGCTTTGCGTCGTAGGTGGCTAAAGAAAAGCTCGATATCATCGCTTGTTAGATTCCTCGTCAAGACATAATGAAAATTTATACTTATGAGGTATTTTACGCAGGCCACAGTGGATTGGGTAGTCAAGACCAACGCCTGATACGTTTCCCTCGTGAATCTTTTCTCTTTCTCTAGATGCATTTGAATGTTCTTGATATATGACAGGAAATAATTTATTAACCAACTGAAGCGTTCATTTTCAATGCTGAAAAATGCCAGTTTGTTCTCATTCCTGGAATATGTCCCATAGGAGGTGTTGCAGACATCATGGGCATCGAACCACTTCATAAAATGCTCCATGAAAGAAATTGTTTCTTTTAAACTCTTCTTGTCTTTAATGCTCTCGGGACAAACCACCTCCATACCCTTCAAACCAGCGATTGTTTCAGGGGAAAATACAATTTTGGCTCTTGCTACATTCATTTTCTCCAAATTTGTAGGGTAAACTACTTTTCTGGTTAGTTTCCTCACCGGCTTCATAATTGAAGATTTCTGGAGTTTGAAAAGAACTCTCAAATGATCGCCGGTCACGATAGCATTGTTTACAAAATAGTCTCGTGACAAATGTTGGGATCACACGTTTTTTATGACGTGACTGGGATCGAAACTTAGGAACAGAGGCCTAGTTTTATCAGCTGGATGTCGTATCTCATGCGTAATGCTTCCTCCACATCGAAACATTTACCTGAGAACTGTCGGTCACAATTCTGATCACTCTGAAACCACACTTTTCAACAGCATTTAACGCATCCAAGGTTAATTTTGCAAGTTGTGAGCCCGTAATGGATGAAGTGAAATAGAAAGACACCGGCATTCTGTAATATGTAGAGAGTCCCTTGAACAAAATGCAGAGTAGTTTATTGGCCAACCTATCTTCGATTCCAAGAGCGTCAATGTCAATGTCATTCAGTCCAATAAACATATCTAATTTCCTGTCATACATAAGTTTCGGCTTTATGGACATTTCATCTATTATAAGGGAACCAACCTTTTCGTTATCGTTCACTAACGACAGTTTTTCTACCAGTAATCGGGCTTTAGTTAGCGAAGTTATGCCGGTCTCCCCTCTTGAGTATCCAACATACGATTTCAACGTTCTTGGATGAGGAAGATGCAAAATATCGAGTGTTCTGAGAAGCCGATAACCAGTTGGCGACCTTGAAGATAATAGTACACAAATTTTAACTGTAGTCTCCTGGTATTTACATTTCTTTTTTTCCAAAGCTCTGAAGTTGTTCTAACAAAATGTTTGCTTTCATATTACCTCCCTCAGCTTCCTTCTGAATTTTAGAAACTCGACTTGCAAGATTTCCGGGATCCTTCTTTGCCTTACTAAGTTCTGCTTCCAAGTCACGAATTTTTACGCGCAACCTCTTAATAATTGTCACGTGCTTTCTATTTCTTCTGATCTCCTTCCTTAATTTCCTGGTAATGTATTTTGGTACTGTTGATTTTAGGACGGGAGAAAACTGTGTACCTACTGTTGTGGTGCCTACATTTATCAGGTCAGATTCTCGAGTATTATCAGGCACAGGAGAATCCGATTGTTCCACACATTTTCTCTTATTTCTTATATACTCATTTTCACTGTCCGTTTTTTCAAGCTGTCTTTTCTTAGGAGCTTTCCTACATTTTAAAGTGACTTGTTTGTGTTTGGGGAACTCTGTAAAAACTGAAGGGACTTTATTAGGCAGGAGCGTCTTTTTAGATGTACGTATACTAAAGTCTTCTTCTCTGAAGTGTTTACTGCACACCCTCGATTTTTCTGTAGGAACCCAGAGAGATCCCGGCTTGTCTCCTCTGCGAGATATAGCAACAAGCCACCGTTCTTTTAAAGCACTATTCACTGGAAACTTGTGAAATGAAATTCCACTACCTTTAATTTGTCGTGAATGACAATAAGGAACACAGCAATAAACCATGATTGAACCTGCGAGTGCTTATTATCACAAGATTACACACATTCACAACCAACTCAATACACACGTTTAGAGGCGCGAACCTGGTAAACAGGGGGCAAGGTAGCGATCCTAGCGGCCCGCCAATGAACTGCAGTGTGACCACTTCTATAGCGTTTTACGGGCTCTATTTCCAGGCCTTGTACTATAGCGTAGGCAACGGCTACAATCAGTTGCGCGCTGTACGACTGTCGTTTGTTTGCACGCTCGTGTACTATACGCGCACTTTTTCTTGAGCCCGATTTTTACGGGGTGAGGCAACTTCGAGTTGGCTGTGGATGAGGACAAATACAGTAGAGACAATACCCGACACTTACGGATTTCGCCTTGCTAAAATGGGAGACAATTCGACGGTGGCGCTCCTAGTGACTTGACCTGAACAAATCGCGCTAAATGCAAATATCAATGGAAATGTATATACGGAAATGGATAAATAAATTACGTCTAGAAAGAAAGTGGTATTGAGATATTAACTTCGAAGTTGCTAAAGCAATTCTGGATAAATGAATGAAGAATTATTTAAAAGGTTATTATTCAAAAACTGAAATTAGACACATAAACAAGATATGAAATGGGCTGCTGTGAAATGGCTTGATCTTTCATTTATGCATTACTTTTTTAGCTTTAGCATTCCTGCCTGAACTTTTACGGTTGGATTTGTCTTTTTTGTCATTTAAAAAACATTGTATGAGCACATTAAGACACTTGTCAATAAAAATATCGGCACATTCCTTGCACACATGATGCAATGAATTAACATTTAAAAGCTGGACAATTTTCCTCTTAACATGAAGCCTACTAACAGAAAGAAAATCTATAAAATTCCTTATTTAATCTGAGAATAGGGATTAAAGAAAGAAAAGTATGAAAATGTTGTCGATAGTGATACTTTGAGGAATATTTACGTACAATTAGAGTAAAAATGTAATATACCCTTGGCTGTATAGTCGAGGATTTTTAAAGTCTCTGGCCTGGAAATGATCTGAACAGATCTTATAATTCTTATACAAGCGTAACGTCCCTTCTTTCTTGTACATCTTATCCAAATCACTTCTGTGACATTTCAAAACCCACAGATCACACCTACAACAACACATCGGAATTGAAGGTTAACTGCTGCACTGAAAATGAAAACCTACAACCTGTTTTCCAGTCATTGACCGGGTCAGGGATGTAATGAATGAAACATATATAGGCTGTTAGTACAATGGGGTTGCCACTCCCAAGGTGATTTATATTAATGAGTGATAAATGGTATGAAATGATAATGGAGAGTGTTGCTGGAATGAAAGATGACAGGGAAAACCGGAGTACCCGGAGAAAAACCTGTCCCAACTCCGCTTTGTCCAGCACAAATATCACATGGAGTTACCGGGATTCGAACCACGGTATCCAGCGGTGAGAGGCCGACGCGCTGCTGTCTGAGCCACGGAGGCTCTTAACTGCTGCACTATACAATAAAATATGCGTATTACATTTTATGCCAGTTAAAATTTGGGTCGAGCAGGTCAGAAGATTATGAAGTACTATAAAGAATATATATGCAAACACAATATTACTTACATGTTCTTGTCACGAGGGAACCTGAAGACCGACCACGCATTTTTCTCTACTTCGTAATTACTGCAGCCAAACACAGCTCATACCTTTCCCCTCATGTTGAGAGGAGATATCAAGCAATGACACACGCTACTATTTAATTATGTCAACTCACTGAAAACGCATAAATAACACCAGAAACTTCACACAAAAATACACGTGCTCTTATGAGAGAATCAGTACTGTTCAGGTCTATCCGCTAGAGTGAGTTCCAATAGCTGTCCTTCGATATCTCGCTCAGTGTCGTGTGTTGTCTCTACTGTATTTGATGAGGAGCAAGGAGGGAGTGCTGCCAGTTCCGGTTATACCGCCAATTGGATGGAAATGAAATCTGAATTGAATCGATAAGAAGATCGATCGATTTGAATTTTCTAAACATTTATTATCTTACGTCAATAATTGTGTCACACATACATTATTTAACATTATATAACATTTCTCAATGCGAATCTTGTTACTAGCATGAATTATATAGTTTGGCTTTGCTGTATAAACAACAACAGTACTAGTTTGCAAAGTGTACGCCAGGTGTCGCACAGCGATGAATAAGCGATTCATAGTTTGTGTATCCAAGGTTGCCGATATGGATGTCGAAGATAACCGAGGTCTACCGATTTAGCACTAGGGAGCTCCGGGCTCAAGAAAAAGTGCGCGTATAGTAGAATGTTGTTGAGAGGCGATCGGGGCTGCCAACCTCTACACTTAGGAACTAATGAGTGTTCTTTCTTTCTTTCTTATAAGGAAGGAAGAAAGAAATAAAGAACGAAAGAAAGAAAGAATGTAGATAGATCTTACCGTGGACAAGACCATTGGTCTGGACAGTTAGGATTCTTGCCGTGGACAAGACTATTGGCCTGGACAGTTAGGATTCTTGCCGTGGACAAGACCATTGGTCTGGGCGGTTAGAATTCTTGCCGTGGACAAGACTATTGGCCTGGACAGTTAGGATTCTTGCCGTGGACAAGACCATTGGTCTGGGCGGTTAGAATTCTTGCCGTGGACAAGACTATTGGCCTGGACAGTTAGGATTCTTGCCGTGGACAAGACCATTGGTCTGGGCGGTTAGAAGCCGCGAAGCGGCGTTAGGCACCTAGTTTCGTGAGGAAACACGATTGGTCTGGACGGTTAGGATTCTTGCCATGGACAAGACGATTGGTCTGGGCGGTTAGAAGCCGCGAAGCGGCGTTAGGCACCTAGTTTCGTGAGGAAACACGATTGGTCTGGACGGTTAGGATTCTTGCCATGGACAAGACCATTAGTATGGACAGTTAGGATTCTTGCCGTGGACAAGACCATTGGTCTGGGCGGTTAGAAGCCGCGAAGCGGCGTTAGGCACCTAGTTTCGTGAGGAAACACGATTGGTCTGGACGGTTAGGATTCTTGTCGTGGACAAGACCATTGGTCTGGACAGTTAGGATTCTTGCCGTGGACAAGACTATTGGTCTGGACAGTTAGGATTCTTGCCGTGGACAAGACCATTGGTCTGGGCGGTTAGAAGCCGGGAAGCGGTGTTAGGCACCTAGTTTCGTGAGGAGCAGCCCTGTATCCGCCTCTACATTAACGTAAGTATTAAATTAAATTACTGCTGTTGTGTATTTCACATTGTTTCCTTTACATTGTGTTTTTTCTTTGTGCTTTTATTCAGCCGGGGTTGGTAACGCAATGCACCCATCAGCATTGATGGCAATGACTTCACATTACCTTCACGTTCACCAAAGAGAATGCGAGTAGTAAAGCTAGCCATGACCGATGGCGGCTGCTGCCCTTATTAGGGTATAAAAGTAAATTTACTTCTGGGGGCGGGATGGTGGGTTCCTAGACATCGCAATGAACACATCTCTCCTCTACAAGGTATTCCAAGTAACATTTGCATTATTTTAGCTTCCTTATAATGTTATAAACTCTGGGCTGCGGAAGGAAAAAGTTGCCCTTGATGCTTATGGGCTCTTTATATTATTCACCCAGTCACTAAGTATCACACAATGAGATCACTAGTACTGATGGCGCGTTCACTTCCTCTTCTCCTTCTTCTCTTCTTCTGCTTCTCGAGATTAGAGTAGAAAAATGTCGCAGAAACCGGAAAACTGTCTTATAGGAATGTAAGACTTATTGTTCTGATGTTCCGCTCGATAGACCACGGCCGACTGGATCCCTCGCTGCGCACCTTATACCGTACTTCGACCAGAAATTTTATGCAAACAAGAACAAAGTGATTTCTGGCTGTAACTTCGTCCTGAACAAGGATTTTAATTTATGCGCTAATTCGTTTTTTAATGGTGTGGTGATTTGCTTTTCTTTAACTGCGTTAGGAAATATTCGAATATATACCGGTATTGCTGTGTGCCTTTTTTGTATTCCGAACAGGAAAAGAGAGCAAAGGGACACTATCATTTCACGAATTCTCTGTAGACCAGGACAAAACTACGGAGTGGCTAAAAGCAGGTAGCACCCTCATCTTAGTTTTCCGTTTCTATTTCGGGCATTTACCTTCTTTCTTTCTTTCTTTCTTTCTTTCTTTCTTTCTTTCTTTCTTTCTTACTCTGTTTACTCCTCCAGGGTTGGCTTTTCTCTCGGACTCAGTGAGGGATCCCACCTCTACAACCTCAAGGGTAGTGTCCTGGAGCGTGAGGCTGCGGGTCAGGGATACCACTGGGAAGGGTGACCAGTACCTCGCCCAGGAGGCCGCAACTTCTACGCTGAACGGGGGTCTTGTGTTGGTGATGGGAAGATTGGAAGGCATAGACAAGGAAGAGGGAAGGAAGCAGCCCTAGCCTTAAGTTAGTTACCATCCCGGCATTTGCTTGGAGAAATGGGAAACTATGGAAAACCACTTCGAGGATGTCTGAGGTGGGAATCGATACCCCCCCTCTACACAGTTGACCTCCCAAGGCTGAGTGGACCCCGTTCTAGCCTTCGTGCCACTTTTCAAATTTCGTGGTAGGGCCAGGAATCGAACCCGGGCCTCCGGGACTGGCAGCTAATCACGCTAATCAGGTATATTTACCGATGAATTTTCTTTCATAGAATAATCCTTTAGGCGGTGTCGTATTTACCATATGACAGCAACACAACACATTTTTATCCAAGATAATCTGAACTTTGACATTTAAACATTGACAAGTAAGAATCACTACTGCTATGACGGTAAGGCCAACGTATGAAGTGTTGTTACCTGAGCAATGGGGCCGATGACCTAGATGTTAGGCCCCTTTAGATAACAAGCATCATCATCATCATCATCATCATCATCATCATCATTATCATCGAGCAGATAACAGTTTACAATTAATTTACTCAAAATAATTTTCTCTCGCTGAATTTTTATTTAAAATCCTTCTTCTTCTTTCGCTATTTGTTTTAGGTCGCACCGACACAGATAGGTCTTATGATGCCGGTGGAATAGGAAAGGGCTAGCAGTGGGAAGGAACCGGACGTGGCCTTAAGGTAAGATCAAATGCCCTATACCGACAATGTTAAATATTCTACATTTTTGACCCATTATCTCAGGAACTATTCAAGATAGAAAGCTGTAATTTTCGTCAGTTTTACATAGAACCTGTGACAGTTTACTGATTTAGATTCAAGGAGATCAGATGATTAGGAAAAAACTGTATTTTTAAAAAAATAGTTATTATTTTTTAAGAAAATATTTACTGTACATATTTCTCGTCATAAAATGAGGTCTACCGGTGAAATACAGCTGAGTGTAGATCTACATATGCAGTACCTTATATTGAATAATATTTTTAAAAATTATATTTCTGTTGTGTCTCATTTCTGAGAAAATGGGACAAATGTGCGGGAAAAAACTAAACTGACAAAAACTGGGTTAAAGTTTCATAATGTCAACATTCCTATTGTTTGTTGATGCCCTACTGCTAATAGCATCCTGCTTCATAGTCTGAGCCTTCTTCTTCATCCCTGATACCTAATTTCTTCCTTCTTATCTTCTTTCTTGCCACCTTAGTCATTTGTTCAGCCGCAATTTCAGCTTTGCGCACTCGTAATTTGTCAAGGTGCAGCAAGGCTCTTTCCGTGTTACGTCCTATCTTCACTCCCAGCTTATGGAGGACCTTGATCCTACCCTTATTGCCTTTATTGAAAGTGATTACAGCATCTGATACACTCAGCCTCAATGTTTTTATGCCAACAAAGGTATTTTTTGGTATTCGAGACCAGATAATATTGTTGAATGCCTCGTTAACATTCTGTGTCCGCCCATGAACACACTTTTTTAGTAAGTTAGGGTGTGCTAAATCTCTGAAAACTGGATTCACTGCCTCCATTACTGCCTCAGGAATGGAGTTTTTATGGTGGAACTCGTTCAATGTGCCAGCTGCCTGTGCTTTTATGTACTTACACCATGTGTTTGGTGCAGGTGGGCACAGGTGGTGAACTGGGTTCTTATCTGTAGACAACCTATGGAAGTAAGTTGCCCACACAGTCCTTTTCATTGATTCCAAATCATGGGTATTTTCTCTGATAGCTTTTCCATAGTAATCCTCGAATTCATCTATGACAATATCGGTAATAGGGTTGGGCAGACCGGAACATTCACTTGTTCCGCAACATTAGGAACTTGAGGCGGAGTGTTTCGGTACAGAGTGCCGAGACACGGGACACAGGACACAGGACTGTAACTGCGTCCTAGAGAGAACTTCGAGAGGCAACAGGACATGCTCCGCTTCAGCTGGAATGTGCCTGAACCGAACGTGCTGTGCCAAGGCCGCACTAGATAGATTAGTTGGCCTTGGCTGTCTGCCTGTCGGTACCGGCTGTGTGCCGCCCTGTGTTGGAGTGTCAACATTTTTTCATCCAGTTATATCTTTAATTCCAAAGCGGTGACCCGTGTTTTTCTTGGGCTTAAAAGTTTCCTTAAAGTCCAAATTAATTTTTAACATCAATCCCCGAGAAAGTGTTGAGGGAAATTTTCGAGATATTGAAGAAAGTAAATGGAAGTTGCACCATCGCAAGTTGACAGACAGGGCAGGACAGAGCAGAGCAGGCCGGTTCTGCACCTACTTCCGCCTACCACGCGCAGTCTTCGAAATCAGTTTCCTGCGCACGTGTCACGCAGTTAGTTAAGAAATGGAGGAGAAAATTACCACAGCCATTCATTCTCATCATGTTTTGTAGGTACTATGTGAATCATGTGGACTGCAATGCAGTATGTACGTATGTATGTATGTATGTGCGTATGTTCGTGAGAAAATGCCTGAACAGAATTTAATGAAAATCGGTATGTAAATTCGGGGAATAAGGCACTACAGTCTAGGCTATAAATAATTTTATTCACGCTGCGTAACAAGGTAGTTTAGAGAGAGGCCTAAAATGTAATCCACCGAGCAAGTGGCCGTGCGGTTAGGGTCGCGCCTCTGCGAGCTGCATTCGGGAGATAGTGGGTTCGAACCCCACTGTCGGCAGCCCTGAAGATGGTTTTCCGTGGTTTCCTATTTTCACACTAGGCAAATGCTGGGGCTGTTTCTTAATTAAGGCCACGCCCGCTACCTTCCCAATCTTCCACCCTTCTTCCGTCGCCGAAAACCTTCGATATGTTAGTGCGACGTTAAACAAACAGCAAACAAAAGAATGTAATCCTCATATATCTATGAAACAATCCGTGACCCAAGTTCTCGCAACATATAGAATTTAAGACAAAGATCTAATGCTGATTATGGAGAGCATCATCGCCGACTCCGTCGCCGTCATCCATCATCACATTTATGTGAAGAGATAAATACGGAAAATCATTTATCATGTCTTGTCAAATATAAATGCAAACGCGTTCACAACAGATTGTCAATGTTGATTGATTTTAGTATCTTGTGTCTTGTGACAACTAGATGAAAATCTAGCAGTACATTTATAAATACATATTTTTCCCTCTCCCCCACTGTGATCCTATTAATGAATTTACCATGCAAGTTGGTCGTGCGGTTAGGATCGCCTTGCTATGAGCTTGCATTCAGGAGATAGGGGGTTCGAACCCCACTGTCGGCAACCGTGAAGATAGTTTTCCGTGGTTTCCCATTTTCACACCAGGCTAATGCTGGGGGGGTTGTACCTTAATTAAGGCCTCGGTCGATTCCTTCCCATTCCTAGCCCTTTCCTATTCCTTCGTTGCCATAAGACCTATCTGTGTCGGTGCGACGTAAAAAATATAAAAAATAATCATGAATTAAATTCTTTGCTTAGTCCATATGGACACCGAGCATCGGTAACATAGAAATATTGTTCAGTCTTGTAAACTGGCGAAGGTGGTTGTTTTTATTGCGATTGTCTTAAGCTGAATAACAGCGTTGCCATGAGCACAAGGGAAATTGTGAAGATGACTAACAAAATGAGAAAAATTGCGAATGCTTGAAGAAAAAGAAAAAGAAGAGCCTCTTTATACTGGATGCCCCAATATCACAGAGTCTAAAGAAAACATGTTATTTCTGAAAACCGACAAGACCTTGTGTGGCAATGTGCGCTCACGTCCACTTCGCAGTTTCGTAAGCTTCGCGCTGTTCTGCTCTGCTCTTCCCTGCTCTGCGGCCAACTGCTTCTCAATGTGCGCCCGACCTAACAGCACGAAAGTACAACAATGTATTCATCCAGTTATATTTTAAATTCCAAAGCGACGACCCATATTTTTCTTGGGCTTAAAAGTTTCCTTAAAGTCCAAATTAATGTTTAACGTCAATCCCCGAGAAAGTGTTGAGGAATATTTTCGAGATATTAATTACTCACTAATTACTCACAATACATGCCAATACATTCAACTGGTAAAAATATCCTTGAATTGATTACTTTTAAACACCTGCACTGCCATTGTAACCGTGCTATGGGTATTTTATATTGACCGGAAATATCTTAACCTAAAAGCAGCCTTTAACGTGATTATTGGGCGCGAATTTCATTGTTCCGACTGTTCGTTCACGTTCCCTGCAGCTTTATGCTGGACACGGCCATAACTACACACAGGCACACACCACACAGCACGTTCCGTACAGGCACACTCCCAGTTCCCACTGGCGCGGAGCATGTAATGCTGCCTCTCGAAGTTCTCTCTACACTGCGCAGTTACAGTCCCGGGTCCCGTGCGCCCGCTGCACAGTTCAGCTAGTAGGCGAAGGGCAGTGCATAGTGGCGCTTCTGATGGGACAGCGAGTCAGTGTCTCCGGCTCGCTTGAGAATGTTTCGGAACAATTGACACTCGGTGTTCTGGAACAGCGGAACATAACTGTGCACCGGCACCTTGTGCCGAAACAGGGACATAGTGCCCATCCCTAATCGGTAAGCCTACCAGCATTTTTTATGCTTTTGCCATCAGATAATTTCGTGTCACGCGGTTTGCTTTTCAGTTGACAAAGTCGTGCTCCCAGACTGAAGATAAACAAAGGACAATCACTAGAACTCCAAGGAATAAATAGCAGAACAATCCACAAAGAAATAATCCAAACCACAGCCTTCTAGATCAAATAGTATTCTGTAGATGAACAGTTTTCCAGTGTGATGCCCAGAGGCCATATTTGCAGTCATGTCACATAATATTAAAAAATCTGTATAAAATATTTATAATTAGATTTTTATGATAAATAGTATACCAAAATATTCAGAAAAATCCAAATAATTATATAATGCAAAAATTCTCAATATTTTGAAAATTTGGCTGATGTGAAAATGGGAAACCACGGAAAACCATCTCCAGGGCTGCCGACAGTGGGGTTCAAACCCACTATCTCCCGGACGCTAGTTCACTGCTCACAGCTGCACGCTGCGCGGCCAACTTGTTCCACCTCACTGCATTTCAAGTAAAAATTATTGTCTGAATTTAGCACGGCCAACTTGCCCGGTATTTAATATTCTAGTAAATGGTATGAATGAAATGTAATCTGAAACTATATATATATATATACTGAAATTAAAATTTTAAAATGTTTGATTCAATATATTTATGTTATGCATACAACGAATATAGAAAAAGTAAGACTTTTATGTTTTGTCCAGCCTCCTTCCTGAGAGCAGCGCATGAAGAATTTTAAAACTCTCATTGAACAATGACTCTTAATCTCAATATTAACATCAGAAGAAAAAAGTACTGTGGTAAGTTCTGCTATGTATCTAAATGCCATGATTATAAAAACGATTACTATTATTCCTCACAATTAAGGAACGTCAGTTGGACTACTCCATCCTCCGCAGTTTCGTTTCACGACGTTATTATGGCAAATATCAACGAAAGTAACCTTTAGGATTAATCATTTTAACAGTATTAACCTATGTAACATTCTCCATAACTCTAAATTACGATAAAATAATCAGCAATCAAAGTCAATATATTTGCCCTAAAGAAGTATGCATTTCTACCGCAAATAAGTCGGCCGCCAGCGCCACGTGTCGAGCTGTGTAACTACTCCGATTACAGTGCGTGGACCCGATTGTCAAGGCCGGTAAGGAGCTAGCTAGGGCGACGCATCAAGTCGGCCGTGGATAGACAGTACTATAAGGATACAATTCAATAATAAACGGAATATTTACTAATAAAATACACCTAGGGTAAACCATATTTGTGGTGGCATCGTTACGGTTAGGGATGAGAATGATTATAATCCTACAAGAATTAAATGGGAGTACACATAGCAACATAGGGTACTAATCTTCACGCCAGAGTGATCCTTCTCGGCGCCTTTTGTACGTACACAAACTGGACCGGATCGACATATAAAGGATAATACAAAGGAGATTAATGATAAGAACCAAATGAAGGAACAAAATCAAAACAGACGTTACCAACCTAATGGGAATGTCGGAGGAAAGGCGAAATAGTTTACCAAAACTAGCAATGAATGAACGTATCTATTAAAACTAGCAGAAAAAAACGAGTACCTTATCTTAAAATATAGCACGAGACGGTAATGAGCCTGTCTACAATGAACTGTGCGCCAAGACATCAAGACTAAAGTATCCTATATTTTTTGCTATTTGTAGAGGGTCGATTGGTAGTTCGAACTACACGATAAGCCTAGCTTGATCAAGAAAATGATTCATTACATTAACTATGTGCGGAGTACCTTTGTGTCCCGGTATCCGAACCAGTGTGATATGTTGTCCAGCTTTTTCCAAATCAAAATTAATTTTTTAACGTTGTAAACATACCAGTTGGTGGATGTTTGGAGAGAGGATATCGACTGTAGGTAGCTTATTGAGTCAGTAAAAATGATACTCTTTTTGTGTGGGGAATGCTTAAGAAATAAAAGAGCCTGCCAGATAGCAAATATTTCTGCCGTGAAAATAGATAGTGTCGATGACAAGAACACTTTTTGAGAGATTGCAAGTTGGCGTATGTAAATTGCAGCTCCTACGCCAGTTTTATTCTTTGATCCCTTCCTATAAATATCCAGCCCTATAGCCATATTTGATACTCGAAGGCGTTTGGTAGCTGTCAGGGCAGGTTGAAACTTGGTAAAATCCGTATGACTGTACTTTATAGAGGGAAACATGATTTGAGGATGGTAATAGAGTATATCTAGATGAAAAGCTATATGTGGCAGGGATGTACTCTGAAAAATTGAATTTTAAATGGCATAATTTGGATGTACGCTATAATCAAGTCAGGGTGAGGCATGTTTCGCTGGGTATGGCATTGTAGAATTTCATATAAGAGTTGGATTTTGGGTAGAATGACAGTGCGTGCCATGGCCATTTTCTTTAGCAGATATTTTTGGCTAGGTATAATCTTCTTATATGTAATGGGTGCTCTCCAGCTTCTACAAGTAACGCATTAGTAGGTGTAGTTTTTAGGGCTCCTAAGCACAGGCGGAGGGCACTAAATTGGATGCGATCTAAGGTTCTGAGTTGTGTCACTGCAGCAGAGTCAAAAATATGAGCACCATAGTCCAATCTGGATCGGATTTTAGCTTTATAGAATGAAAGAGCAATCATTGGGTCTGCTCCCCATTGTCGTCTAACATCAGATTTCACTATATTGATATAATTATTTGCTTGCTGTGTTAGTGCCTGAAAGTGATATTTCCACGATAATTTATGATCAAATATTATACCTAAATAGCGATGAGAGGTTCGTATAGGAATTTGGATATTATCCAGCATGATAGGAGAGTTATCATACTGTCTGTGATGAGTAAAAACCAGCGTGGTATATTTAGAAGGGGACAGTTAAAACCCATTATTTAACAACCAGGCATTGACATTCCGTAGTGTATATGTTAAAATATTCCTACATGTGTCTATGTTTGCATGACTGGCGTAAATAAGGATATCATCTGCGTAGGTGATAATTCGGGCTGATTGGAGAACCAACTGAGGCAGGCCTTGCGACGAAGACCTAATTTGCAATGGGTGGCTGGGAACTTTGACAATCAACAATTTACGCACTAGAGTGAGGAAGTTATAGGGTAATTGAATATCATATCGTTTTCTTTAGAGAAGATCAATTATAACATTATCATAAGCGCCTTTTATATCAAGAAAAGTTGCTATCAAAGTATCTATATATTAAAAAATTGATGAAAACTAAAGTCAGTCAGTACGGCCATTCTATCCGGTCGATTTCCTTCATTTTTTAACTGAAAGGTATTCATGCACAGACTTGTCATCAGGCACTATAAATCACTTAACTTTCGCCGTCCTCAAATTATTTGATTTTTCAATTTTTTGTCTCTTTGAAGCTATCATATCTTTGGCTCTAATTGAGGTACGCAGTTCGTTTTAACCTAAGAACACTCAGTGGATCAAGATCTTTCATTTCAGCTCTTAACTATTCAAATTGGTTGATTCTGAGGAAAGTTATGAGTGCACATTCAATTTGACGTCCCATTTCTTCAATTTTTTTTTCTCATTGAAGCTAATAAATCTTTCGTTCTAACTGAGGTACGCAGTTCATTTTGGTCTAAAACAGTGGATCAAGCGCTTTCTTTTGAGGTAATAACTACTTAAATTGGTAGATTCTGAGAAAAGTTATGAGTACATCTGTCTCCATAACGAAGATATTTCAAGGACTTTTCAACAATTCAGCGCGTAGTGTTGTTCCAAGGAACGTTTAATTCAATTTCTTTGTGTGATGTATTTTCAAGTGTTCTGTTGACATAATATTACATTCTATTACCGCAGCAGATCATGTGCTTTATTTCATTAAGTAGGAACTTTGCAAATACATTCGTGAGGACGGTAACGAACAACACAATACTTTGCACATTGCGGGCGGAGCCAGCGGGAAACTGCTAATCTATATATTAAAAAAACTGATGAAAAATAAAGTCAGTCAGTACGGCCATTCTATCCGGTCGATTTCCTTCATTTTTTAACTGAAAGGTATTCATACACAGACTTGTCATCAGGCACTATAAATCACTTAACTTTCGTCTTCCTCAATTTATTTGATTTTTCAATTTTTGTCTCTTTGAAGCTATCATATCTTTGGCTCTAATTGAGATACTGAGTTCGTTTCGACCTAAGAACACTCAGTGGATCAAGTTCTTTCATTTCAGCTTTTAACTATTCAAATTGGTTGATTCTGAGGAAAGTTATGAGTGCACATTCAATTTGATGTCCCATTTCTTAAACATTTTTTTCTCATTGAAGCAATTAAATCTTTCGTTATTATTGAGGTACGCAGTTCGTTTTGGTCTAAAAACACTCAGTGGATCAATCGCTTTCTTTTGAGGTAATAACTACTTAGATTGGTAGATTCTGAGAAAAGTTTTGAGTACATGTGTCTCCATGACGAAGATCTTTCAGGGAATTCAGCGCGTAGTGCTGTTCCAAGGAACGTTTAATTCAATTTCTTTGTGTGATGTATTTTCGAGCGTTTTGTTGACATAATGTTACATTCTATTACTGCAGCAGATCATGGCTTTATTTCATTAATTAGGAACTTTGCAAATACATCCGTGAGGAGGGTAACGAACAACACCATAATTTGTACATTGCGGGCGGAGCCAGCGGGAAACTGCTAGTTTTTCCTAAATTTTTTCAGCAGAATGTCTGTTATAAAAACATTGTGGGCATCCTGTGTTCTTCGCCCTGGTATGAATGCATATTGATATTTAGGTAACAGGTTGTAATAATCCAGGCACCATAATAGACTATTTAGGAGAATCTTTAAAACGCTTTTCTCAGACAAGAACCTAAAATAATTCCCGTGTAATTGGTTGGGGTCATGGAATGTATATTTGTTTTCTGTATAGGTACTAAAAAGAAATCATTCTCTTCTGGAGGAGTCAGCGATGTAACCAGAATATGGTTGAAATAGTTAATCATAATCTGTTTGGCGTGTGTAGGTAAGGCATGTATCATCGGGGCTGAAGATTTTTTCTTAGCAATACTGAATTCCAATTCTCGTAAGGAAATGGGTTGCAGTAATGTGCTAAATTGAAAACTAAAATGCTGAGGATTCAGGGAGGATATAGAAAGAACTGTATCTGGCGTTAGCTGTTGATAGAACTCATCAAGGGTTTCTTGATGCAGTATTGCTGTTCTATTGGTATGATGAACATTAGATAATGATCGTATGGCCTGCCATATTACTTTGGCATTGGTGGCCACCGTTAAATTGGAAATGATGGATTTCCAAGCTTCTCGCCGCATATTATTAAAAATTCGTCGCATGGCGGCATTATGTTTCTTAGTCGAGAAATAATTTTGAGGGGTTAAGTCACGCCGATAGTCTTTGAACCGTTGCTTTCTCATCTGAAGTAATTGATGACATTGCTTGTCCCACTAATGTGTTTTGTTGAAGTATTCACAAATTTTGGTATGGTCACCACTACAGGATGATACAGATCTAAGTATTGTTTGATGAGGGTCAATAATTGATGATATGTGATGGTGGCATCTCTATGAGAATGCATGCCGGACGAAATATAATTACGAAAAGTATCAAGACTAAAATTTTTGAGTGATCGATGATAGGATTTATATGATTGACACGCGTGAATACGATTAAGTTTACTGAGTCAAACTGTGATTATGACAGGAAAATGATCACTCACATGGGTGTCCTTGATGGTGTTCCAGGATATTTTATGAGCTATTGGAATAGTATACAATGATAAAACAACTGCACTTGGTGCGGACCCAGGAACAGTTAACCTTGCGGGTGAACCATCATACAATATAAATAATTGATGTTTATAGGCTGTATTAAGTAAATTGTTGCCTTTGGGGGAGTCAAAGGCACAACCCCAGGAAGTATGGTGTGGATTGAAATCTCCTGCAATGATTAAAGATGGATGTTCTGCGAAATGATTAAGAAATGTATTCCACTGTAATCTGGTGAGGTAAATGTCAGGTGGACAGTAATATATTTACTACACACATATTTAGAAGATGGACAGCGAGCACATACAAGTTGGGGATATTATGCTGAAATGAGACTGGTCGATAAGACACATTAGATGCTATTAAAATGGCTATACCATCATGGCCATTGCCATCGAGTCTTTCAATATTATAACCATGCAGATGAAAATGCGATGTACACTGACTGACAGAGCAAATGCAACACCAAGAAGGAGTTGTTCGAAAGGGATGAAAGTTGGGGAAAAAACAGAGACGGCACGGACGAATAATTGATGTTTATTTCAAACCGATATGCAGGTTACACAATGCGCACGGCATCGACTCAGTATGATGTAGGACCACCGCGAGCGGCGATGCACGCAGAAACACGTCGAGGTACAGAGTCAATAAGAGTGCGGATGGTGTCCTGAGGGATGGTTCTCCATTCTCTGTCAACCATTTGCCACAGTTGGTCGTCCGTACGAGGCTGGGGCAGAGTTTGCAAACGGCGTCCAATAAGATCCCACACGTGTTCGATTGGTGAGAGATCCGGAGAGTACGCTGGCCACGGAAGCATCTGTACACCTCGTAGAGCCTGTTGGGAGATGCGAGCAGTGTATGGGCGGGCATTATCCTGCTGAAACAGAGCATTGGGCAGCCCCTGAAGGTACGGGAGTGCCACCGGCCGCAGCACATGCTGCACGTAGCGGTGGGCATTTAACGTACCTTGAATACGCACTAGAGGTGACGTGGACTCATACGCAATGGCGCCCCAAACCATGATGCCGCGTTGTCTAGCGGTAGGGCGCTCCACAGTTACTGCCGGATTTGACCTTTCTCCACGCCGACGCCGCACTCGTCTGCGGTGACTATCACTGACAGAACAGAAGCGTGACTCATCGAGAACACGACGTTCCGCCATTCCCTCATCCAAGTCGCACTAGCCCGGCACCATGCCAGGCGTGCACGTCTATGCTGTGGAGTCAATGGTAGTCTTCTGAGCGGACGCCGGGAGTGCAGGCCTCCTTCAACCAATCGACGGGAAATTGTTCTGGTCGATATTGGAACAGCCAGGGTGTCTTGCACATGCTGAAGAATGGCGGTTGACGTGGCGTGCGGGGCTGCCACCGCTTGGCGGCGGATGCGCCGATCCTCGCGTGCTGACGTCACTCGGGCTGCGCCTGGACCGCTCGCACGTGCCACATGTCCCTGCGCCAACCATCTTCGCCACAGGCGCTGCACCGTGGACACATCCCTATGGGTATCGGCTGCGATTTGACGAAGCGACCAACCTGCCCTTCTCAGCCCGATCACCATACCCCTCGTAAAGTCGCCTGTCTGCTGGAAACGCCTCCGTTGACGGCGGCCTGGCATTCTTAGCTATACACGTGTCCTGTGGCACACGACAACACGTTCTACAATGACTGTCGGCTGAGAAATCACGGTACGAAGTGGGCCATTCGCCAACGCCGTGTCCCATTTATCGTTCGCTACGTGCGCAGCACAGCGGCGCATTTCACATCATGAGCATACCTCAGTGACGTCAGTCTACCCTGCAATTGGCATAAAGTTCTGACCACTCCTTCTTGGTGTTGCATTTGCTCTGTCAGTCAGTGTATATTGAAACCATGTTTCTTGTAAGATGATGATATGAGTTAAATATTCCTGTATTAATAAAAGTAATTCATGTTTTTTTTGGGAGGATACTTCTACTATTCCACTGAAGTATTTTGATCATATAACTGGAGGAAGCTTGTTACCTTATCCCGTAGCTTATAGACCATAGGGGACCACTGATCGTAGGTCCGAGCAGTTGCAATAGTTGTAATACAGTATTAGTGATTTCCGTTTGAAGCTTTTTATGTTTCAAGAATGAGGGTGATGGCACACAGGTACGCGGTGGGAGCAGACGCCTCTTTAGCAGCCATGGGACTCACATTGTTAGCAGGGTACTAGTATTGGTGGCTTGGTGTTTATTATCACGAAGGACGGTTTGATATCCCTCTCTATCGTAGCCAGGCATAGGAACTGGCCTAGGTTCCCGAACAATGACCGAGGTCAATTTCCTTTTCCTAGGTGTTTCAAAGGAAGATTGAGGGTTCGGTGCAGAATGGGGTGGGAAGTGTTGGGGTGAAGTTGGGGATTATATGAAGAAGGGTATGATTTTTCATTAGCCTCCTAGAGTAATGTTATCGGTACACATTATTTTCTTTACACTGACTTGATATTCATGCACAGAACATTCGAGAACCTTATGGTTACCTTGACAATGTAGGCAGAGAAGTATATCTTGTTGACAGTTTTTAGCGAGATGTGGTGAGGCACATCGTCCACATCGAGGGGGTTTCGCTCGACAATGCACGGCCAAATGCCCATAACGTTGAAAATTCTGATATATTAAAGGATTGAAAATGAAAGTTTGGGCGTCCACGATAACGCTGAAAAGGGTGGTCTGATGAGGTAATTTTTGCGCACGGAAAGTGACCTTTACGGAACCTGTTGGCAAGCATTCAATGCCATTTTCCGTTACAACTCGCCGATTTAGTCGTTGCACTCTTTTCACTGGGAAAATCGACTCCATGTGCCCTTGTATTTCTTGTATTGTCAAGGATTTATCGACTCCTTTTACTAGACCGACCCTCAAAATATTCGAGGATGGAATATAGGCTTTGAGCTGCTTATCACGTAATAATGGGTGATTTAGAAAATCATTTGCCTGTTTAGCATGTTGAAAAACAACCTGGACGATATTTCGCCCTTTTCTTACAATCGTTTTAATACCTGGAATTTTAGTATCATAAAAGAGCTTTCCTAATGTCATGGGATGTATGCCTGCAACATTTGTATTTGCCGTGGAGTCTACAATTACTAAATAAAGACCAAAATGCGAGCGGGAATACGTTTCCTGTTCTACTTCTGGTGTATTATTCTCCAGATCCATACCGTTAGATTGATTAGTACTACCTAAAGTATTAGTAGGAGGCGAGTCAGAGGGACTGAGGTTAGAACTGGTATCTACGACTTTGAGTTCCACAACAAGATTAGGTGGTCCACTGGTCCCACCACCTCCACTGTCGGAATCCATCTTCGACGAAAACGCACAGAAGGACTCTGTTGCACAAGTCAAACACTGAGAAAAATTAGACACACGCACACACCAATACCCGTACTCTTCCAGAACACTCGAAGGAATGCTCCTGTATCAATTCGAACCGAAATTTGTATTTTAGCGATATTTCTTTGTACCGAGTGGAGGAGTAAAGAGGGAGCTCTGCCGGTTCCGGTAATACTGCCAACTGAATGGAATCGGTATGATCGATCGATATAAATTTTCTACTCCTTTATTATCTTAAGCCAACAACTGTGTCGTACACACATTATATAACATTATATAACATTTCTCGATGCGAATCTTGTTCCCAGCATGAATTCTATGGTTTGCCTTTGCTGTGTAAACATCAATATTACTAGTACCAAATACAGTAGAGACAATACGCGACACTTACGGATTTAGCCTTCTTATTTTTTTGCTAGGGGCTTTACGTCGCGCCGACACAGATAGGTCTTATGGCGACGATGGGATAGGAAAGGCCTAGGAGTTGGAAGGAAGCGGCCATGGCCTTAATTAAGGTACAGCCCCAGCATTTGCCTGGTGTGAAAATGGAAAACCACGGAAAACCATTTTCAGGGCTGCCGATAGTGGGATTCGAACCTACTATCTCCCGGATGCAAGCTCACAGCCGCGCGCCTCTAAGCGCACGGCCAACTCGCCCGGTGTTAGCCTTGTTAAACTGGGAGACAATACGACGGTGGCTCTCCTAGTGACTTGACCTGAAAAGTAGCGCTAAATTCTAATATCAATGGAAATGTATATACGAAAATGAATAAATTACGTCTAGAAAGAAAGTGTTATTGAGATATTAACTTCGAAGTTGCTAAAGCAATTCTGGATAAATGAATGAAGAATTATTTAGAAGGCTATTATTCAAAGACTGAAATTAGACATCTAAGTAAGATGTGAAATGGACTGCTGTGAAATGGCTTGATCTTTCATTTATGCATTACTCTTTTTGCTTTAGCATTCCTGCCTGAACTTTTATGGTTAGATTTGTCGTTTTTCTAATTTAAAAACATTTTATCATCACATTAATACAATTGTTAACTCACACATGATGCAGTGAATTAACATTTAAAAGCAGGACAATTTTCCTCTTAACATGAAGCCTACTAACAGAAAGAAAATATATAAATTTAGCCTCAAAAACATTCAAACTTTCCCTGTAAGCAATACTTGCCATAATGCCATGAAATTAAATGGCGTATGGCTTTTAGTGCCGGGAGTGTCCGAGGACATGTTCGGCTCGCCAGGTGCATGGCCTTTTATTTGACTCCCGTAGGCGACCTGCGCGTCATGATGAGGATGAAATGATGACACATACACCCAGCCCCCGTGCCAGAGAAATTAACCAATGATGGTTAAAATTCCCGACCTTACCGGGAATCGAACCCGGGACCCCTGTGACCAAAGGCCAGCACGCTAACCATTTAGCCATGGAGTCTGGTCCTCTGTAACAGGATAGGACCTGCACAGTTTGTTTGAGCCCTGTCGTCATGTTTAGACTTGTTCATGAGAAGTGGGCAGGTTACGCTGTGACGTCACGTTATTTGTCCGTCGACTGGGGACGTTAAGCCTTGAGCTGGGCCAGGCCCCTTCAAAAATGGCGTCCGTCCGATGGTGACGTAAGGTCAGGCCCCACCAAAATGGCGACAGGGAAGGGCATCTAGCCGTAAAACAACGTGCTGTAAGGTTCAGGCCCTCCAAGATGGCGTCGGGAAAGGCATCTAGCAAGATAGCGTTTCATGGTTTCCGATTTTCGGAATGGCGACTGGAAGGGCATCTTGCCATTAAACTATGCGCTATGCGCTGTAGGGTTAGGCCGCCAAGATGGCGACGGGAAAGGCATCTTGCAAGAAGGCGTTCCGTGGTTTCCCATTTTCACACCAGGCAAATATCATAGTGTTGGGAAGGTCATCTCGCAAGATAGCGTCAGGAAGGGCATCTATTCATACAACTAGGCTCATGATGGCGACTGTATAGTTAGGCCCTCGGAAATGGCGACGGGAAGGGCATCTGGCAAGATCGTGTCGGGAAGGACATCTGGCCGGAAAACTAGGCCCTGTGTAGTTAGGCCCCTCCAAGATGACGTATGTGAGGTCAGGGTTATTCTCTTATTCAAAAACCGCGCCTGACACGTGCTTATGTTTGTAATCTTGAGCACGTGGTCTTGTTTGTAAACAATAGCACGTGGTACTAGGGTCAATGACCTTGCCTAGGGTCAATGACTTCGTGAGAAAATGCTGATTCAGCACCCATTGTTTTAGAACCGCTGTTGCTCCACTACTCTCACTGCACATTTGGACAGATCTATTCAGCCAGTGTCTAAATTCAGAAACTTCGAGAATATCAACGCTGAAGGAGATACTGAGAACCCCGACTCGTATAGGAGCAGAGCGCTCGAAAGAAACCTTTCGCAACCATTCGAGCAAAACACCTGACCAAGGAAGTACACTGACTGACAGAGCAAATGCAACACCAAGAAGGAGTTGTCAGAACTTTATGCCAATTGCAGGGTAGACTGCCGTCACTGAGGTATGCTCATGATGTGAAATGCGCCGCTGTGCTGCGCACGTAGCGAACGATAAATGGGACAAGGCGTTGGCGAATGGCCCACTTCGTACCGTGATTTCTCAGCCGACAGTCATTGTAGAACGTGTTGTCGTGTGCCACAGGACACGTGTATAGCTAAGAATGCCAGGCCGCCGTCAACGGAGGCATTTCCAGCAGACAGACGACTTTACGAGGGATATGGTGATCGGGCTGAGAAGGGCAGGTTGGTCGCTTCGTCAAATCGCAGCCGATACCCATAGGGATGTGTCCACGGTGCAGCGCCTGTGGCGAAGATGGTTGGCGCAGGGACATGTGGCACGTGCGAGGGGTCCAGGCGCAGCCCGAGTGACGTCAGCACGCGAGGATCGGCGCATCCGCCGCCAAGCGGTGGCAGCCCCGCACGCCACGTCAACCGCCATTCTTCAGCATGTGCAAGACACCCTGGCTGTTCCAATATCGACCAGAACAATTTCCCGTCGATTGGTTGAAGGAGGCCTGCACTCCCGGCGTCCGCTCAGAAGACTACCATTGACTCCACAGCATAGACGTGCACGCCTGGCATGGTGCCGGGCTAGAGCGACTTGGATGAGGGAATGGCGGAACGTCGTGTTCTCCGATGAGTCACGCTTCTGTTCTGTCAGTGATAGTCACCGCAGACGAGTGTGGCGTCGGCGTGGAGAAAGGTCAAATCCGGCAGTAACTGTGGAGCGCCCTACCGCTAGACAACGCGGCATCATGGTTTGGGGCGCTATTGCGTATGATTCCACGTCACCTCTAGTGCGTATTCAAGGCACGTTAAATGCCCACCGCTACGTGCAGCATATGCTGCGGCCGGTGGCACTCCCGTACCTTCAGGGGCTGCCCAATGCTCTGTTTCAGCAGGATAATGCCCGCCCACACACTGCTCGCATCTCCCAACAGGCTCTACGAGGTGTACAGATGCTTCCGTGGCCAGCGTACTCTCCGGATCTCTCACCAATCGAACACGTGTGGGATCTCATTGGACGCCGTTTGCAAACTCTGCCCCAGCCTCGTACGGACGACCAACTGTGGCAAATGGTTGACAGAGAATGGAGAACCATCCCTCAGGACACCATCCGCACTCTTATTGACTCTGTACCTCGACGTGTTTCTGCGTGCATCGCCGCTCGCGGTGGTCCTACATCCTACTGAGTCGATGCCGTGCGCATTGTGTAACCTGCATATCGGTTTGAAATAAACATCAATTATTCGTCCGTGCCGTCTCTGTTTTTTCTCCATCTTTCATCCCTTTCGAACCACTCCTTCTTGGTGTTGCAAATTGCTCTGTCAGTCAGTGTAGATCCGTTCATACCGAAACGCCAAGTTTGCTTCCGTACAGGAAGAAGCACGATACAAGCAGAAGAGGCAATGGGACAACCTAGGTTGAAGTACTATGTCGTCTTTGTGGATTACAGAAGAGCCTTCGACCATATAGACAGAGATATCTTGATAGGAAACCTAAAGCAAATGACTCGTGTCCACCCACTCACGAGAATCATCGCGTCCATCCTAGACGACAACGTAAGAAAAATCGATGATGGAGTAAGTACATCAGGAAAGGTAACTCAGACCAACGGAGTATCCCAAGGAGACCCCCTAAGCCCGCTGTTATTCAGTATAGCAACAGCAGACATCACTCGAATAACGATGGACTCTCTCGAGACTACTCTATTAATGTACGCTGTCGATATGGCTCAGGGATCATATTCAAAGACGGAACTTGAGAAGACAATGCTAGATTTAGAAGCATGGGCATGAGATAATAAATTTGAGATTAACCAGGAAAAGAGAGTTCAGATGGTGTTCAGATAAGGAGACAAGTTAGCCACAGATGACACTATAACGCTAAAAACAACCATGACTTCCTCCAATTAGCACATCTTAGACGAACGACAGCAGCAATCAAGGCCATCCACAACATAAAGAACACAGTGATGGCATTATTCAAGACCACAATAGCTCCGATTGTCACATACGGAATCTGGGACAACCTGACAATTAGCGACGTGGAGAAGATAGAAATGTCAAAACAAGATTCCTCACTAAGACCCTAGGAGTGATTAAATCAGCTCCTTCCAGACTCGGCTACGTTCTGGCCCGGGAAACATGTTTCATAGAAGATCTACGAATCAACCTACCTCTGCCATCTACATAACCATTGCAAGCACTACAGGAGAAACTTCTAAGGAAACGCGCCGTGTAGACTTTGAATTCTAGGGCAGTGGCGCTATGATCGATCGAAACTGGACCAAAGAACTACAAGAAGAAAGACATGTTATAACCGGATATGTGATACATGGCTTCTACCACAAAATATGTGCAAAGACAAAGTACCATCACCCAGCGAGTGACTGAGTTTGCACACTGTGCAATGGCGTTTGTGATCGTTACCACATCCTAAGGTGTAAAAAGAGACCAAAAAACCGCTGTCTGAATATAGCAAAGAGTGAACCCATTAAGTGCTCCTTGTTGTTATCATTGTAATCGACTTTCAACCTATTAGGTGGTGTTACATAATTTTAGTACGTGTTGAAGAGATGTTAGGTACGGAACAAAAATGGCTAACCTGACACCAGTGGAGCAACCGACGCGAAAACGGGAGTGTGTGGGTTCGGATCCCACTGGTGTCCGGTTGGCCATTTTTGTTCCATATTTAACATGTCTTAACACGTACTAAATGTACATAACACGAGCTAATAAGCTGAAGGTCGATTTCGATTATATTGTGTGTTTATTTACAGGTATGTGTGCAATTTATTATGAAATTGTTGAGAGACTGGCAGGTTTTTGTTACATTTTACTAAGTCGACACTGGAAAGTCTGGCTTCATTTTTAAGGTCATTATTTTTAAATAAATTGGTGCAGGTCTCTTCTGCGGTGTTGAGAGAGAAGGCTGTGCTGTGCTAGCTGCAACCAAGTGGCACCTCCTCTACGTACAAGTTGTAAAGATGAAAATGTCGACTGATTCTACAAAATCATCCTGATCATTTCAGTGCATGGTGACATTGGAGTAGATATATATTATTTTTCACGAGAAGACCACGGGGCCCTTAAATACCGGGGCGAACGTTATGCCCCTGTTTTAAATTAATTTTTTAACACGGAAACATCAAGTGGCTATCACTAGGTGAAATCATATTTTGGAACTTGCGAAGTCTTTTCCCATAATTTTTATTTTACTTAATTACTCGTCATTTATTCCAGGAACAAAATCATTGGTCCTTGAAATTCTCATTAGGTACGAAGCCTCGACCTCTTTGGGGGAAAGTACAATTCTGTATTTACTAATAATAATAATCGTATGGCCTCAGCTACCGTGTGCAGACATTTCAATTTGACGCCATCTGGCTGTCTGCTCGTCAATTTCGACGTTCCGTTTTACTCTAGGCCCCCACTAGGTGGCAGACCGAGTAAACCGAAACTCTCTTGGGCGTCTATGGCTGAGATTTAATGAATTTTGTCGGGTAAACACCAAATGTGTCACCAGAGATCTTTTACATGCCGACATCGTACGACATGGAGTGTCGAATGGACTTTTTTCCGCCCTTCAAAAATCCGACTACCTCTGCCGGGTTTGAACCCGCTATCTTGGGATCCGGAGGCCGACACTCTACCGCTGATCCACAGAGGCAGCTTCTGTATTTACTGAAAAGAGGCCGAATATGGCTACTTGAACAAACGCCTGGAATTTTAAAAACAACTCTGGGATATGTGATGTATATCAAATACTAGAGTGTAACGAACATTATACGGGCTCGCCTGCAGGAAACTGTCAAAGAATTCGTACAAAACCTACCAATAACACAATCAGTCATAGCAGACTCCCCATCAATTGTTTAACTAGCTTTTTCAAGGAACTTGGACATTTATCGAACTCCAATCCCTTACTCCTCCTCCTGTTAATGAACATTTGCTGCAATCTTTTCTCTTGAATTCCAATTTTTAAATTCACTCAAGCTTATTCTTCCCTTATGTCATTCAACGCCAACTCTCCACTGACAGGGCGAAACATACCAAGTAGTCGAGCAGCTCGTCTTCCCAGCCCAAAGTTTGCAGCATTTTCGTAACAGTACTCGTTTGTCGGAAATCACCCTGCAGGTCCTAGCATTACACAGCTGTCCAGCTCACTGCACATTGTTAACGGAGGTTCATATAAGCTGTTGCATAAATTAAATGGTTGTTATACAGGTTGTATCAGTGATGATGGGGGACTGCTAATGGTTCAATTTGAGATAAGGAACTATATTCCGGAATCGACCGAGTCAAAAGTTAAGCAAAATGCTACTTATTTAAGTCCGTTTACCTTCAAGGGTTTCCATTTACAACAAATGTTCAAATGCAGACTTGGCACCGTCGCACGAAGTTCTGTCCTACCTGTTCAAATATCCCCGGTGTCGTTACAACTGTTAAGAACGGATCGACGTTAAACAACTTTTGACTTAACGTTTCCGGACTACGGTTCCTCATCTCCCATTAGCCGTCCTCTATCATCCCTAAACAGTTTGTAACATCATCGAGGATACGCCCCGCAATTTGTAAGATTTAAATATTATCGATAGGGCCTATTTGATTTTATAGATATAGTCAATTCGAGTGGACGTTGATTACCTAATGACTTCACCCTTGCAACGCCTATTAGCAAATAGCCTTACTTTCAGAAGGGCTGAGGAAATTTTGGATGGGGTCTGCTCCTACCCCCCCCCCTCCACTTCCTTCCGCCTGTAAATACGTCCTTGATAGTACCGGTAATCCATTTAACAAACATCATAATGGAATGGTGATTTTATTTAACGTAGCGTTGCATTAAGCGAAAACCGGCACATATGTTCAAATTTGATGAAATTCCGGCATATATATATCAAACCCTTTCAGGACAACCCGGAAGATGACTAATTCGGTAGGGTTACTGTCTCAGAAAGTCCAGGACGTAGAGCAACTGCAGTCCATACATAACTAAACCCTGTCAACTTCCAATTACAACGACAAACACAGCGATGAGCGAGCAGCTACACTTCCCGTACGATCGTGGGACTTTCCTCTCAATCAATAATAACACTCTTGGGATATTGTAGCTGGTACGAGCCTGGTGCTCGTGCCAGACGAGTGTTTCAAGTCTTCCGGAGGCCATAGACGTGTAACAGAATTGCCAAGTGCATGCAGCCAAAATATATTCCACAAGTTTGTTGCGGTACTGGTCTTTCGGTTTCACTGTAAGTACAGCAACTTATGTTATTATCAATCAATCAATCAATCAATCAATCAATCAATCAATCAATCAATCAATCAATCAATCAATCAATCAATCAATCAATCAATCAATCAATCAATCAATCAATCAATCAATCAATCAATCAATCAATCAATCAATCAATCAATCAATCAATCAATCAATCAATCAATCAATCAATCAATCAATCAATCAATCAATCAATCAATCAATCAATCAATCAATCAATCACCACTGATCTGCATTTAGGGCAGTCACCCACACGTAATATTTTCTTAAATAATTGCAGATAATTTAGAAATTTCAGCACGATTTATTCTGGCTGATTTCCGACAAAGTGTTGCCAACTAGGAATACTTGGGAGTAAGGAGAAGACTTTTCGACTAAGTATTAAGTTAGGAAAAGATGGCGAGGAATGACATTAGGAGGTACCGTAGACAAAGCTTGAAAGGAACTTTCAGGGGCGTAGCCAAGCTTGGGGGGGGGGGGGGGGGGAATTACTGAGGGTTAGAATCCCTCCATGGAAATTTTACAACAAGGAAGTACACAAAAAATGACAATAAAATAAGTAAATAAACATTCAAACACACAGCCTAATTGTTGAACGAACAGATCTGTTGAAGCTATTTTCTGACAAGCCTCGAAAGTTGGATGTTAGGTTGTAAACGGTTGACCTGATCGTATTATTCATGTTCTATATTCTAATGTAAGATTTTGTAGTGTACTGCAGTCTGAATGTCAACGTAATTCACTTGTATCAGTGGTCAGTGCCCTTATAATGACAAGCCTCGCATAATAATGTTATTTGCTTTACGTCCCACTAACTACTTTTTCGATTTCCGGAGACGCCCAGCTGCTGGAATTTACTCCCGCAAGAGTTCTTTTACGTGCCAGTAAATCTACCGACAAGAGGCTGACGTATTTGAGCAGGACTGAGCCAAGATCGAACCTGCCAAGTTCGGGTCAGAAGTTCAGCGCCTCAACCGTCTGAGCCATTCAGCCCGGCGTTGTTCTATAATAATTTTGTAATTATAGGGACCGTGCGTAACAACAAATTTTCGACCGCAGCGTCCCTAGCGGAAGAGACGATTATTGATCGGTAGGAGAAAGACCAGAATAACATCAGCTGTCGTCGTTTACGTATTGAAATGTGTTGTGGATCCGTATGATTTGAATTAATCAGCTATATCGAATGCTGTTATTCTTGTGGGTTTTCAGAAAATTACGTGGAGTTCACACTATTTTAGGAATTCTACGTTGAGGAAAGGAAGAGAGCTTAATGATAGCCATCACATATATCAGGTGAAAAAAAAAAAAAAAAAAAAAAAACATTCAAAAAAGTATCTGGTTTATGTTTGAGAGAGACAAATGTTAGTCAAACCCCATATAATATTAACATCAAGGTAAGAATAAAGAATTTTCTTAATTTAGATACTTTTAATATTTTATAAATTTGTATAATCTTAGTTTTAACATTATTAGCCCAAACATATAACTTTAAATCATCAGATTTATTTATTTATTTATTTATTTATTTATTTATTTATTTATTTATTTATTTATTTATTTATTTATTTATTTATTTATTTATTTATATTGACTGCAACAGAAACCTAGTGGAAGATGTCTGCACTTGCAAGGCAGGTCTACCTGGAAGATGTAAACAAAATACAAAATACAAATACAAATTGCAATGTTTACAATGTTTACAAAATCTCAATCACAATGTCAACTTTGGCACAAGCAGAGAAACCTGAGAATATCTGCTAGAATAAAGCCACACAAAATTAAGACACTAAAAACCGGAATGTGTGAACAGCTTGCAAAATCATTTGTGATGATTAAAGACACAAACACACCAGCAAATAAGTATAGGACAAGTAAGGAAGAAACTGCTATTGCAGAATATTGTGATGTGAATAAGTGCAGTGTAAAACATGCTGGTCTGTTTATTCATGAAAAAGAACCATGGCTCTGCTGTAGTCCTGATGGCATTGTGGAGGGACCTGATGGACTAAAATTGCTGGAAATTAAGTGCCCATTTTTATGTGCAGAAAAACCAATTATTGTTAGAAATAAGTGCAATGTTCCCTACCTTTTGTTGTCTCCATTGGGAGATATCTCTTTGAAGAAGTCACACATTTATTAGCCTATACACAGATTCAAGTGTCGTTATATGTTTTGAACCTGAGATTATGTGACTTATTCGTGTATAGTCCCCTGGGAAGTATAAATGTGAAAGTCCAGAGAAATGAACATTTTCTTGTACAAGTTATTCCAACATTGGAAAGGTTTTATTTTGAACACTATATAACACTACTGTATGGGCTGCATGTACAGAACAGGCTACCAATAATGTAACATTATGTTTTTTTAGTTTTCTTTGTGTCTATGTTTGTAATTTTATCATGGGAGAGTTTAAATTTGCTAATATTCCAGCAACATGAACAATTTTTCCACATGGGGCAATAAATCTATAGTAAATTTATTACAAAGTATTTTGTATATTTTCAATCTCTGAATAAGCCACTACGCATGAATACGCACTGATGCTATGTTATAAGTTATGTCTATTTCTTCAGGAGAAAACTGAGGGTTAAATGCAAATGGTGGCATCACCATTATTGCATTTTTGCTTTCTATACATGTCTTTACCTGAGGGAAACCTTTATCAGACATTATAATATCACCAGACTCTATATGATCAAGCAGACCAGAATTAAATGTATATAGCTATCAGTGGCTCTACCTTCATAGCATCTAGAAATAAAACAAATAAGACCAGAAGGTGTAATTGCCACAAGAAATTTCACAGTGAAACCATTAGAATTATCTGTAGAACACTCATTGGCTTCTCACAATGTATTTCAGTGCAATCAATAATGCATGTACAATATTCATAATGGGCCTTGAAAGAATTAGGCATAGTCTTTCTGATACTGAACCTTTGTGGCCAGAAAATACAACCTATTGTTTTTTGATAGGTGTGGTGCAAAACAAACTTAAAATTAGCTGAAGCTGTGGTTCTGTGACATGTAAAAATAACTGCAATAGCAGAGAAAGTCAAACCAAGTATTATTTTCATTAAAAAGAGTAGTAACATGTTTTGTTTGGTAAGAGTGCATTTGTGACTTATTGTAGGTAACAGGGACAACAAAAGCTGGAAGACTGCTACTTTTACACCAGCTATGTCGAACAAACTATATTTATTGCCCTCTACAGACTTGTATCCACAAAATAAAATTTTCACTTGTATGAGGTCAACTCCAACACCACAGTCTCTCTTGAAACAAGTATCAGTCATTACATTCTTATTAATGTTAGGTACTGTTAAAATTGTCAGAGTTTCTGAATCACATTTTGAATTATCACTGGGCAAATATAAATTACAAAATAGTACTGTACACTTACATTTCCCTGGTCATATGAAAATAGTTAAATTATCAGTCTGAATACCTACTGGTATACTACAAACGGTTTGGGGAGATTGTGATTCAGGAACAGAATTCATGTTTTCTTGCATTTCACTTTGTCTCCCTTTCCTCCTCTCGTACCTGACTGTCAGTTTCCTCTGTATTTTGTCCTCATTAGATCTTCCTGGTAACATATGCAAAGTAGGTTTATATCCAGGGCTACAGGGTCTCTGGTAGGTGTTCCATCAATGAAATGTCGGCTGCAGATTCTGGAATTACTGGTAGGAACCCACGGTTTTCCATCAGGTGTTGAACGTTTTAAAGATGTTATCCATGCTTCCCTTCTGATCTTATGGGCATCTGCGGCTGGAAAACGAAAAAGTTTCGTTGCTGGTGGGCTGTTTTCGTAGGTGTAATTACAACCGTACGCGGAACAGTTCACATGACATTTACTGCGTTTACTGGTACTATGAGTTTCGTTCATGCTTAGAGAATATGCTGAAAAAAACCTAATCAAAACGTAGGCTACCTCAGTAAGCAATGTGAACAGTCAAAGACTAGTAAAATAAAAAAAAAAACACTACTTACTAAATCGATAGTGAAAGATGCTCCTACCGCTCCTACCGCTCCTACCAGTTACTTCAGATTAAGCCACCAGTTGGCAGCACTCGCTATACGCACGGTCCCTATAATACAGCCCCACCCCCACCCGCCATCGGACGATCCTGGCTACGCTACTGGGAGCTTTCGAGGGTATGAAAGGTCATAATATGAAAATAAAAGGATTTAAGGGGATAAATTGAAAAAAACATAATTTACAGGACTTGGTATTAGGGTTTGGAATATTTAACAACAATATTTCAAAATCATTTGAAATAATTTGATAAACAACTGAGGCTTCTGAAACAACTAGTACAATACAATCTCGTCTCAAAAAATACCACAACAGGATGTAAATGGATCAGAGAAGTAAGAGAGGTTCTGAAGGAAATAGGCCTTACAACGGAAGAAACCACAAATAAGATAAAATTGAATACAAAACTCAAGAATACAAACCTTCGCTTAACCCTTACACAAAACAAACCAACAACACGCATATTTTAACTGAGGAAGGCACGAAGATCGGAGCGTCTGAAGAAGTACTGGGAAGACCGCAAAGCCCGAACAATCCCTTCAAAGAGACCTGAACGACGGACTGACTAAAGTGATCCTATGTGGTAATAAAAGAAGAAGAAGAAACAACTGATAGGGAATCTAGTACCTGAGCAACAGCGCTAAATGCAGATTCAAGATGTAGGTACATAACACAACATTTCACGAAGTAGAAGAAGAAGAACTCTTGATTTTTTTGTTTGTTTTTGCGGTAGGTCGCTTGACAGTTCGCGCTGGGTCCCGGTGGTGAGAAGACGGCTAGCATGTTATTGTGCGTGGTGTGCAAGTCGTTATCGGACTCGGTTTTGTGTTTCATTCTTTCCCTCTCTTATTGCGAGTGGCGATGGTTATATGTGTTGAGTTCCCACTTCACAAGTGGGGGAGATAGTATGGAGGAGGAGCCTGTAGTAGTAGACAGTCGAGAAATATCTATGGATGACACTATTGTGCTTAATGATAAAACCCTACCGAAATCTAATTCTGCTCTCCTTACTAATACCGGTTCCTCTGGTCAAAAATCTGAAGTGCCGACATACGATGCCCGTCGTACAGGTCCATATATAGTTTTCGTGGAAGCCGTTGACGACAGCAGACAAATGGGTAATATACATCCAATGTCTCTTGGAAAAAAATTTTATTACCGGAAATTTGATGGTGTTTCCCTAATTTCTCGTAGAGGTAGAGTTTCAGACACGAACCCAGGCCAATCAGTTCCTAACTAACCCTATTTTAAAGGAAAAGCACCTAAAAGCTTTTATTCCCTCGGCGTCTCTCTTTAAGGTTGGCGTAATCAGAGGGGTAGATAGGGATTTGACCGAAGATGAAATCTGCAATTTCGCTGAAACGTCCGTACCGACAGTAGGAGCTAAGAGGATGAACAGACGCTCCACGCAGGACGGAAAGGTCACATATATTCCAACAGGTACCAATAAGTTAACTTTTCGTGGCCAGACGCTACCTTCCTTCGTTTCGATCTATAGGGTTCGAACCCCTGTTGAACCTTTTGTGTTTTAACCTACTATTTGTCGAAAATGCCAGCGCTATGGCCATACAAGGAAAAATTGCAGAGCCCAAAACCTTAGATGTGCCAATTGCGCCCTCAATCATGAAACCCAAAATGTACGGATTCTCGTAGACAATGTATACACTGTTCTGGGAAACATTCAGTGGGGTCCCTTCACTGCCCCGAACACAAACGCCAAAGGGAATTGAAGAGAAAGCAGACTATGGAAGTCCCTACTTTAAACTCTGAGTCATTTTTCACACCCGTCGAAAATCGATTCGGCCCACTCTTGTCCCTCCAACAATTTCCTTCTCTCCCGCGAACTTTTCCAGTTCTACAACCACAGCCGTCCCGGAAAAGAAAATTCACGGCGGTTGTTACATCGCCTCCGCCACTACGTGATCGTACCCCAGGTTACGATGTTTAGGGCCATCGTGCTATCCTACACATGCCTTCCTCTTCCACGAGTTCAGTATCTCCCATGCCTTCTGTCTCTGGGAAGTGCATATAGGTTCCACCCAGGCGGGTTGATTCTAATGATCCTTCGTTCCAAGAACGAGTTCGGGACTCGACCCCGATAACTGCCATAATTACAGCTATTTCGGATAAAATATCTGCTTATGCTAGGGCAGCGGAAAAAGGTTCTAAATGGTCCAAACTACTCCTAACTAATTAATTAATGAATATTCAAGATAAACTTAAATATTATAACTAAGTGGTCCGCCTATTCAATACAATATATAATTTATTATATTTAGTACATGTTTCGTCCCCTACGGGACATCATCAGCTAATAATAAATTAACATTAATATATCAGAAACTATGCAGGAGGAAGTACTGGTTCTGCTCAACTCACTAGCACTCTCTGTCCCCCTCACGATAATTCTCCAGTGGAACGCACGTAGTGTCGTACATAAGAGACACGAACTATTTTTACTGATTGATTCATATCATCCTCATGTACTTTTGATTAGTGAAACTTGGTTGGCTCCAAACTATACTTGTATTCGCCAGGACAACTACGGGTACGACGGGGCTTGCATTTTGGTAGCTAACAACCTACAATTCTAATCGACACCTTTGCATTATAGAATCCCGGGTACACAGGTGGTTGCCATTGTGGTGGATAACATACATTTTATTTCTATTTATTGCCCACCGAAAATCCAAGGCACATATTCGAATTGGGCGAATTTTTTCGCGCAACTTCCGCACCCCTTTATCCTCGAGGGGGACCTAAAAAGGCACCATCAGAGCTGGGGATGCGAGGTGTCGTGTCTAAAAGGGAACAACATAGCTAAAATAGCGGCCTTATATCATTTACGCATTTTGAATGACGGCTCACCTCCTCGAGTGACATCTCCTCTTACAATAAGAGTGCTGTCGATTTAACCATCTGTACTAGCTATCTGGCACACAGAATCGAATGGGAGGTAGCCAAGGACACTCATTCGAGTGATCATTTCCCCATCTTTATTGGGTTCTCGGAGAGTCAACCACCCACTACCCCCCCTCCGCCCCTCCCCCCCCCCGCTTAAAGTGAGTAGGCGCATGTTCCCCTTCAATACACTCCAATTTCAACAGTTTTTGTCTCAAAAGTTAGCTGCATTTGAATGGCAACAGATGTCCTATGATACCTTCACATCAACTCTCACGGAATATTTAGATCTATACCATCCGAAACAGCCACATTTCCGACCCAAAACTATTCATTATGCTCGCTGGTGGGATACTGAGTGTGCGGCTTTAATAGCAAAACGGAAGACAGCCCTTCGCTCCCTTCACCGTTTTGGTACTTTCCAAGCGTACTTACACTAGAAAGTACTGGTTGCCCAAACTAAAAAGGTATTTAACGACAAACGCCGCGCGGCTTGGAAAGCCTTCATTTCCTCTCTCAATAGACAGTCATCGTCTAAACATAGTTGCCGGACTATCCAACCGTATTATTAGTACTCCAGCTACTCTACACTTCAACATGGATGCTATTTTAAGCTTGCTTCAACAACTTACTCCGGATTTTGTAGCCACACATTATAGTTTCGCTCTTTCTCCTAGCTCCAATAAATTTTCTTCGTTCATTAGCCCAATTGATATCGCCGAATTAAATCTGGCAATTAGTACATCTCATACTTCAAACCCTGGACGGGATGATATTTCGTATTCAGTACTAAAGCAACACCCCCGTTGGCTCGCCAGAAATTACTGCAGATATTCAATCAGTGTCTCGAGCCGGCTCAAGTCCCTTCCATGTGGAACGACTTTTACTTGGTCCCCCTGCTGAAATCAGGGAAAAACCCTGTTCCTCCCGACAGTTATAGGGGCATATACCTGGGACAATGCATTCGAAATATTTTCCAAAAAAATCTTAAAACGACTACAATGGTCTCTAGACTTTTATAATTTGCTGCCCAAATATCAATTTGCCTTTCTCCCGGGTCGCTCTGCCACTAATGCTGTTAACCTCTTGGTAACTGACATCAACTTCGCACGCTGTCGGAAAGAACCCTTATTGGCTATATATTTTTTTTTATCTACGTGGAGCTTATGATAAAGTTGACCTCCAAGTGCTATTCCAAAAGTTGCTCCATTATAACTTCCCGCCCTTTTTCGTTAATCTGCTCTTGAACATGCTGACGCACAGAACGCTTCAATTAAAACATTTTCCTCATATTCAGGTACGTTTGACGGCTATGGGCCTCCCTCAAGGAGACCTTCTCAGTCCTATTTTAATTACCCTTTATACACTGACTGACAGAGCAAATGCAACACCAAGAAGGAGTGGTTCGAAAGGGATGAAAGTTGGGGAAAAAACAGAGACGGCACGGACGAATAATTGATGTTTATTTCAAACCGATATGCAGGTTACACAATACGCACGGCATCGACTCAGTAGGATGTAGGACCACCGCGAGCGGCGATGCACGCAGAAACACGTCGAGGTACAGAGTCAATAAGAGTGCGGATGGTGTCCTGAGGGATGGTTCTCCATTCTCTGTCAACCATTTGCCACAGTTGGTCGTCCGTACGAGGCTGGGGCAGAGTTTGCAAACGGCGTCCAATGAGACCCCACACGTGTTCGATTGGTGAGAGATCCGGAGAGTACGCTGGCCACGGAAGCATCTGTACACCTCGTAGAGCCTGTTGGGAGATGCGAGCAGTGTGTGGGCGGGCATTATCCTGCTGAAACAGAGCATTGGGCAGCCCCTGAAGGTACGGGAGTGCCACCGGCCGCAGCACATGCTGCACGTAGCGGTGGGCATTTAACGTGCCTTGAATACGCACTAGACGTGACGTGGAATCATACGCAATAGCGCCCCAAACCATGATGCCGCGTTGTCTAGCGGTAGGGCGCTCCACAGTTACTGCCGGATTTGACCTTTCTCCACGCCGACGCCACACTCGTCTGCGGTGACTATCACTGACAGAACAGAAGCGTGACTCATCGGAGAACACGACGTTCCGCCATTCCCTCATCCAAGTCGCTCTAGCCCGGCACCATGCCAGGCGTGCACGTCTATGCTGTGGAGTCAATGGTAGTCTTCTGAGCGGACGCCGGGAGTGCAGGCCTCCTTCAACCAATCGACGGGAAATTGTTCTGGTCGATATTGGAACAGCCAGGGTGTCTTGCACATGCTGAAGAATGGCGGTTGACGTGGCGTGCGGGGCTGCCACCGCTTGGCGGCGGATGCGCCGATCCTCGCGTGCTGACGTCACTCGGGCTGCGCCTGGACCGCTCGCACGTGCCACATGTCCCTGCGCCAACCATCTTCGCCACAGGCGCTGCACCGTGGACACATCCCTATGGGTATCGGCTGCGATTTGACGAAGCGACCAACCTGCCCTTCTCAGCCCGATCACCATACCCCTCGTAAAGTCGTCTGTCTGCTGGAAATGCCTCCGTTGACGGCGGCCTGGCATTCTTAGCTATACACGTGTCCTGTGGCACACGACAACACGTTCTACAATGACTGTCGGCTGAGAAATCACGGTACGAAGTGGTCCATTCGCCAACGCCGTGTCCCATTTATCGTTCGCTACGTGCGCAGCACAGCGGCGCATTTCACATCATGAGCATACCTCAGTGACGTCAGTCTACCCTGCAATTGGCATAAAGTTCTGACCACTCCTTCTTGGTGTTGCATTTGCTCTGTCAGTCAGTGTACGATGTCGCTCGAGAAAATTATAACCCGCAGCGCTCGCATGATACAATTCGCCGATGATCTAGTGATATATCTTAGTCTCCCATCCCTTGAAGCTATTTACACGTCGTTACATACGACGCTTTCTGATTTTGCTACTTCGCTTCACGATCGTCACTTAGAAGTGGCTGACGATAAATATTGAGCGGTTTTTTTCTCTTGGTCCCAGCGTACTGTTCACCCGCCTATACGATTTCAAGGGTTTTCGATCCCGATCGTCCAGTTGATTAAATATCTCGGTATTTACCTCGACAGGAAATTATTATGGCACTCCCACGTTAAACATCTTGTGGAAAAGTCTCTTCCAACCTTATTTTTTGCCCTACGACAGAGATCTTGGGAATCGGTTCCCAGTACTATGCTCCTGTTATATCGCAATATTATTCGTTCGACTTTGGATTATGGCTCGGTGTTCATTGACATGGCGGCCAAGCAGCAGCTTGCTCAGTTGGATTCGCTTCATGTTCAATTTATTAAACTTTGTATTGCACCATACGGGTCAGGGTAACCACAGTAATTCCCAACTAGTCAGTTAAACACATCTCAGGGTATCCTTGCCTCCAGAAAAATGGTTAATTTTTCTATGTTTGGTTTTACGTGTGTCCGAAGAGAAATAACGGTACCATATGCGGTTCAGAGAAAGTAACGATGCCATACGCGGTTCAGAGACAGTAACGATACCATACGCTCAGTATTGTTTTGTAAACGCAAACTTCAGTCATCCTTTTAGAAAAAAAAATATATATGCGCACAACGAGAATCTTACATACTAACTAAAACTATTAACTACCAATATAAATGAAAACTCACTTCATTATATAAGAAACTAATCAAGAAACACATTTATTAAATTGTCAAGTTTCGCAAAAGAAATGGTTAATATCAGGTATGACTCATAAGCTTCAATTATCAACTTAATAAATAAATATTTTAATCGATGAATCAAATATGTTAGGTCAGCGCTGCCTATTTCCTAAACTAAGCTTTCATCTTAATACACTGAGTAACGTATTCCTGAAATGAATTATCTTTCCTTTAAAAATTACATTTGGTCATTTAAATATATTAAATCACAGTCTTTTGGCCACGGTCGAAATTCGTTATATCAACGAATTATTCCATCAGTCATGGTATTATTATATACCTCATTGAAAATACAACCATCACGTTGTTCAAGTTTCTGCGAAAATGAATTGAATTTGAATAATATGTCCTGAGTACAAATATCAGTGACTTAAGTTATGTTGAAAAGTATCTGAGTTCGTTGGTGCAGGTTAGCGTGAAGAAAATGAAATATTGAATGACGCACTAAGTACCTCGGTCCTATTGCCACTTAAATTACGGCTCCTAACTAAGTATTCGCTCTAACAATATTTCATATTAACAAAACATCGATGATATCCTACGTAAATGTCAAATAAATTCCCTATTCTAGCTAAATAATTTCTTATGTATCGTATTCCAGCTCGATATACATACAGCCAGTAAGCATTTATCATATATAGGTGTGCTAATGCCAACACAAAGATATTTCAATACTACATTACGTTACTACTTGCATACAAGCTTATTCTTCCATGCAATATCCATTCATTCAGTATATAACATAATCATGTGTTCATTTACTCATCACCGGTTGTTATTACTGTCAAACCACTTTCACACATCATTAAAATATACGTAATACTATTGTTCGTACCTTGCTGTAGTTCCTCGCTGGGGCATACTTATATTCTGTAATGGCACTGCATGTGCTCCAACATCACATTTTAAACATATCAAATATGCTTTACCTCCTATTACTCTGCGCAATATATCATTTCAAATACTATACACACTTCCATTATCTCACCATTAACCTCCAATTCAATTCATATTTAACTCATTTAGCATTCACAATTAGCGCGTTTAACCTCCAATATTTAATTACACAACGATATGTATCTCATCAACAGCGCAGAATTCGTTCCTTAAAAACGCATTTTTAACCTTGCAATTCCGTATATAACCCCAAACTCAGTATCTTTCCTTTCAATAAAATCATACAGCAAAGAGTATGGTAACTTATCTTAACCAATTTAGCATGCGTCCCTCTGTGACGTAACCGGGTTTGACTAGTACTACATCACACATGGACCTTCCTAATTAACCGGGATTCTTTGAAAACAGCTGTTACATTATGTCGTGCTTTTAAATCGTATTCCTTCATCCTTGGATAAAGTAATGTAGTAACACGTTATCACTCCGTAACGAGATGTCAACTTAAATATTTCACACTGCACTTTCCTATATTTACAAGCACACTTAATTACCCCATGCTTAGGCTATTCAAATCTACTGTATATACTGGTAATACTCCACATAAGAAATTATATTACTTAATACTATTACTTAGCTCGCCATTCAATATCTCGGGCCTTAGTTGCTTCTCGGTGTGGTCGTAGTCCTTGGATCAGGAACTGGGCAGGATTTTCACCAGTGGTATGTCAGGTAGATTGACCTCCTCCACACGGGTCGGGTGGTTTTAACGGCCGGGATGACATCTCCCTCCAGGTTGGTCTATGCCGATTTAGCAAGCCATCATCTGCTCAGCAAGACAGTAGACAAAATGCGATGATTCTGAAAAATATAAGCTCATCATAGTTCTGCGTAGAATATATATTTTATGGTGATTGCTTCCTTATTTGGTTTTCCTAGTGATTATTTTCACTAAGAGTGGCTTAATCTTGAGCTCTCTCGTCTCAATCAAGCTCCTATTTTCAAACGGCTTTGCGTCTGAGTATCTGGACGAATTATTCTAAGCTTCAGGATTTTACTTGCTCTTTCCAGTATTTTAACGCTTATCTAGTCAATTCGCTCAGTATTTCCTTCTTCTCAGCTTAATGTTTCTCGCTAAATGTTGCCAATATTGCTTATTTTAGAGTGCGAAGTTCGGAACGTCTTGTTCTCACCACGTCAATTTTTCAAGTCAGTATTTGTAATAATCTGTTTTTATCCTTCTTATTTTTTTAAAAACAATTCTATCGATTCTGGACCATTGTACACCGCCTTCATAGTGGTAGGTTTAAGTTAGTCAAGGCCTCCTAGCATACATCAATATCGATATCTTGTTATACATTTCTTTGCCTTGGCTGGCCTCTACCTTCCGTAGGCGCCATTTTGAATACGTCCAGTAAATGCATCGGGTACAGTATTGGGGCTCTGCAATCGTCCCCCAACAATGCAACATTGGTCGAGGCCGCGGAATTCCCATTAAATCTGAGGAGAAAATTGCTTGCCTCCAAGTTTCTACTGAGGACTTTCTCTCTCAACTCACACCCACTCCTCCCTAAATTATCATTATTTGTCCGTTACTATCAATATAAATGTACACCTCTACACCGTTACCCAGCACTTGTCTGGGCATATTATGACTTTAATTCCCTTCGCACTTCTATTATTCGTACCCCGTCAACAAGCAATTACATTCTTCCCTATCAAGCAAATTATTATGTCCCTGCTCTGATTTTATGAGCCTTATGTGGTTCTCCACCCATTGGCCCGGCCCGGACACACGGTGATCCGTCTAGCTTTGTCCCAGGATATTCATTCTCTTTCACCAATATTCTTTACTGACGGGTCCAAAACTCAAACCTCTCGAGGTGTGGGGGCGGCCTTTTTCTCACCCGAGTTTCTCATTTCAAAACAATTTTCACTTCCATCGGAGACAACTATTTTTACGGCGGAGGGTTTTGCCATCCGTCAAGCCGTACTATACATCAAGTATTCGCATCTAGATAGTGCCTACATTGCATTAGATTCCCTGAGAGTGCTCCAAGCCTTAAATAATCCCAGCTTCCGGTCCAATTAGTATATTCAAAATGTTCGCAAAATCTGTTTCGATCTACACCAACTAATTAAAATGATTACCTTACTTTGGGCTCCGTGCCACTCAAATATTGCAGGTAATGAACAGGCAGATGCTTTAGCTCAGGCGGCAGCTCAAGGTCAGGGTGTCGCGTACCATTTGGCGCTAACCTTCACTGATTATTGGAACGGTTGTCGAGAGAAGATAAGACAGTCATGGCAGGATGAGTGGAGCCACCCCTTGTGTCGTAGAGGACGGAGATTGTTTACGATCCTTCCGAACGTCCCACGCTCTCCGTGGTTTACTAAACATTCTTATACTAGACGTCACATTACTAATATTATCCGTTTGCGACTAAATCATATGTGCACGCCTGAGCAATTATTTCGTATGAAGTTGGTTGATTCTAACCTCTGTAAATGTCGTACTTCGGTTGGTACAATTAATCATATTTTGTTTCAGTGTCCGTTGCTCGAAGTTAGTAGGCGAAAATGGTTACAGCCGTTTTTTCGGAAACAATTCGCGTTACCAGCCCAATTGTCATGTTGGATACTCAATCCCACGCCCACTACAGTCGTTGCTTCATCGAATTTCCTTTCTGACACCAACACTTTCCTGTAAGTTATGTCCCTTAGTCACTTCCTTATGTATTGACCAGGTAATGTGCGTGTGTGTAGAAGGTCGCCAACTATCGATCGCTTTGTACCTTGTGTCCTTGTGTTACTCCTGAGTGTGTAGACATTGCCTACGAGATACACAAGACCGGGAAATACAGCACACTAAACTTGTCCTCAAGATACTTCCGACAAGCGCTGCTAGAGTTCTCTTTACTATTCTGTCTCGCCCGCTCATTGCAAAACGTTGGTTTGCGAAAAACTATAAAATTTAATTAAAACTAGTAATTTCAGAGGACACCAAACAGATATAAGATAAAAAATTGACTAGGAGCAATTGTATGACTTATTTTCTAGAACGTAGGCCTTTTTCTCACACTATGTTAAGACGAGATAAGTAATTCACGAAAACTTCGTGATCAATTAAGACAAATACATATCAGCAGCATTAATGTTCAAATGATCACAAGGAACAATTCATTCAATCTCAATGACGTACCGATACATAAGATTAGCAGGAAGTTATCACAGTTTAAGCACTTTGCGGTTCAGGGGTTTCCTTCTGAAATTCTTGAACGCATCATCCTGATCGGAAATTTCCTTCGCGTGATTGTCCAGAATTGGTTTTAGAAACTTTGTCAGTATTATTTTACCTAGTCTTTCCTTGTCACAACAACTAGTACAGTTAAAGCGTTGCAGGAACTTTGGCACAACATAGACAATTAGTTTCTTTACGAGATTCGTTTTTCCCAAGTCTAACATAAAGCAGAACACGTGAACTTTAAAATGTTTCTTAGGAAATTCACGAACTTTTTTGATGGATACCGTAGGGCACCCCGAACTTGCTTTCTTATTAAGTGTGGTAGAGTATTATCACTGGTGGCTGATGATAGTCCTTGTAGGCAGATTTCACAGTGTGCCTGCTCCTCAGCCACTCTCACCAAATAGCCAGCTATCATTCCAAGGGAGACAAGTTCCATGGTAACGGGTAGTTCTGAAAGTATAAAGGAATTAACATTATAGGTATATTTCGACAAACCAATTAACAATGATATTTACAAGAGATACTTAATTTTAAGAGGCTTACCTTCCAAGGGTTCATCCAGCAGCAGTAAAACTTCATTGGGAGGTGGAGTGTAGTTTATTTGTCCGACATCCTTTTTTACTGAATGTTGCCTGAGGGAACTCAAACAATGGAACGTCTGCCTTTCCACGTTCTTAGAGTCCGAAGGGTTTATTATGCCTGTTTTTAAAGTAGTTTCAATTGCGTACATAGAAACCACCCCTCCTTTGCAAGTGGCTAAGAAGAAGTTCAATATCATCGCTACTCAAGTTCCTACTCAAGATGTAGTGAAAACCAACTGAAAACAAATACTTTATACACTTCACAGTCGACTCTGTCGCAATAACTCGAGCGTCGTATGTCTTTTGGCTGCTTCTATTTACTTTTCTCTCTGCTTTCTGAATACTTTTTATATATGGTAGGTGTTCCATTCAAACCAGAAAACCTACCTGGCAGACTGGTTTGTCAAAAACGCAGGCACTTCTTATTTTCGGAAACAGTAACAACAAATTAATTTATTCAAGGTAAGACTGTATTTCCGACACATCTATATACACAACATAACCATAACTCTAAGATTATAACAAGTGACTGTCTCGTGTCCGTGAACCAAAGCCCATAAAACGTAAAGTTATTTCACTCAGCTAGATCTCTACAAAGGGACAGAACGTGACATACCACCCACCTTGATTTTTTGTTATACAACAAAATCAAAACGATCACCCCAAAAAATTGTCATCATTAGATTACTCCCTAAACCGAACTGGTACATTCACTGAACGCCCACTCCTAGTCTTCAAGACTGCAGGCTCTACAGCTGGAACGTCAGTTCTCAGGCTGACATCACTATCTCTTTCCAGATGTGGTACATGCTCTGGTGAAAACACCTCCAAGGGAAAAATTCGTTGAATAGGTCTGATGATATCTCTTCCTGCAACTCTAACTTTCACTACTCTCGCGTGACCATCTTGTCCTGAGATTACCTCTACCACTCTAGCAACAGGCCATTCCAGTCTTCTTTTATCATCAGAACCAACCAGAACTATATCACTCCTTGTGAACCTTCCCAGTCTGCTGCTGCACCAAAACACTCAGATACTCCTCCCGAAACCTTCTCCTCAGCTTCTCCCGCAGATGCTGGACGTACTTTGCTCTCTTCCTGGTATCTATAGCATCCAGGTGGTCCAGGTCTGCCACCCCAACTGAGATATTGTCCTGCAGGAACATTGCAGGGATCAGTGGTGCCAAGTCATCTGGGTCTTCGGACAGGTAGGTCAGGGGTCTGGCGTTGGCCACACTCTCCACGTCGCACAAGACTGTAGACATCTCTTCATAGTTCAAAGAAGCCCTTCCAAGTGTCCTCCTTAATAGTTTCTTTATCATCTGCACCACCCTCTCCCACCATCCACCCCACCATGCCGCAGTGGGTGGGATGAATTTCCACTGGATTCTCTGCGTGGTTGCAATCTCCTTTAGCTTGCTCCAGTCTAGTGAGGCCATCAAGCTATTTGCTCCGGTGAAATTTGTGCCATTATCGCTATAAATTACGCGAGGCCTTCCTCTTCTTGCGATAAACCTCCTCAAACCCTAGAGGAATGCATCTGTCGAGAGACTCAGAACCAACTCCAAATGTACAGCACGATAGACAGCACATGTGAATAGCACGATCCATGCCTTCTCACCACCCTTCAGGTAAAGCGGGCCGGCGAGGTCCACTCCAGTTACTTCAAAAACTAAAGCATCATTTACCCTGTCCTTTGGCAGCGGTGCAGGCTCAGCCATTATCTTGTTTGAATCAAATCTTCTGCAGGTAACAAATTTGGATATTACTCCACGAACTGTCTTCCTGCCTCTCAAAATCCAATATTTTTCTCTTAGCCCTCCCAACGTCATCTGAACTCCAGCGTGTGAATGTTTCACATGGTACTCTTCTATCAGAAGTTTTGTGATTCTGTGTTTGGAAGGTAATATAATAGGGTATCTGAAGTTTTCATCGTCCTCCCTTCGAGTAATTTTTGTTTTCAGCCTTAGAAGGCCATCCCGATCAATGAAGGTGCAAAGTGATTTCATACTGTCACTTTCTCCTTTTCCTAGTGCTTCTGTCTGGACGAGCTTCAGAAGCCTTCCTTCAGCCTCTTCTATTTCATCAACTGTGAGGTCATCGCTTTCACACCTTATCTGCCTCAGCGTTCTGGCAACGAAGCGTAGTATCCATGCTACAAGTCTAACAATCTCAGTAAATTTGGAAAATCATCGTAGATACCATGCTGCGTCTTGGTGCGAAGTAGTAACCAAGCACGGAGACGACTTTTTCTTCTCTTGCCGAATTTCGTCTTCGTCTGCATTAATACATGATAGGGGCCAGTCCTTTTCTTCCAGCTCTAACCAACCTGGCCCCTCCCACCATCGGGAGTCAGAGATCGCACAGAAGATCCTCGCGATGGAAGGTCGGCAGGATTCAGGTCATCGGCTGTCTCCAGTTTTGTTGCCTCGTCAGTGTTCTAATCTCTTTCACACGGTTACTGACAAATGGACCCCACGAATCATTTGTCTTGATCCAGTGCAAGGCCGTAGAAGAGTCAGTCCAGAAATACTCTGGGATGTTTTAACCTGAAGTCTCCCTCACACTGGCTGCCAAACGGCTCCCTATGCAACAAGACAGAAGTTCCAACCTGGGCATTGTTAAAGTCTTCAGAGGCGTAACTCTCGACTTCGCCATGACAAGTTGCACCAGGACAGATCCTTCCAGTCCACTTCTCAGGAAAATAACTGCGGCATAGGCACTTTTGCTGTCATCACAGAAGGTGTGGAGGCTCCAAGTTTCTTCAGTTTCACAAGCACTTATGCGTCTTGGTACCCTCAACTCAGAAAGCTGCGGAATATTTTGCTCCCACCTTTTGAATTTCTTTTGCATATCTTCAGGCAATGGATCATCCCAGCTCATCTTGAGGTTACAACTACTCTGTATAAGAAGTTTCGGGATCAAAGTAAACGGACATGAAAATCCAACGGGGTCAAAAATCCTTTGGGCCATAGACAGGATCTTTCTTCTGGTGATGGTCCCAGTTTCAGTCATCATTCGAACGTCACAGAACAGTTCATCATTCTCTTTATCCAATAGCAGGCCAAGAACGGGATTAACACTTTGCAGTCCTATAGTCCTTTCCAAGCAGTTACTTTCCCAGCCTCGAAGTTCGAACTTTGCTTGTGCAAGAAGTCGTGTGGATTCATTCTTCAGTGTCAACGGACGCAACACAATTGTCAACATAGAAAGATCTCTTTAGCATTTCAGATGTATTCCTTAATTCGGGTGGACTCTTCTCCAGAAGAAGGTTGAGTACAGCACTCAACAAAAAAGGGCTACAGTTGAGTCCAAACACTACTCTTCTATGCCTAAAAACCTTGAATTTCCCTTGGGAAAAATCCTCCCACCACAGAAACCTGAGAAAGTCTCTATCAGGTTGAGCAACAGAAATTTGAAGAAAGGCCTTCCTGATGTCAGAAACTACGCCTATTCTCCCACGGCGAAATCTTGTCAGAATATGTGGAATTTGCTCCAGTAAATTGGGACCCTTTTCTAGGCACTCATTCAAAGATGGAGATCCATTACCCTTGCTGGAGGCATCGAATACCGGCTTGACAGATGTAGTGGAGTTGTCTTTGAAAACTCCGCGGTGTGGTAAGTAGTGGCATTTCTTATTCATTTCTTTGAGTGGTACTTCTTCGATCACTTCTTCTTGTTGCCATTCTTTAAGTACCTCATCATAGTCACGATACTTTCCTTCAGAGATCAGTTTCACTGAAGTAGACCTGCACCTCTTCTCAGCAATCTCCAGGTTTTCTTGCAGATCCTCGAACCTCTCATTCGAAGGTAAGCTGACCTCATAGCGTCCCTCACTATTAATAGAAACGGTACTCTTAAAATAGTCAAGTGTGGCATTTTCCATTTCTTCTCGGGACTTCTTTTCCACAGGATCTTTGATTCCAAGAGTGTCTAATTCCACAGTTCAGTCACACTAGAATTCAATGTTAGCAAGGATGTTACAAATATGTTAGCGCTACAGGAGGAATGACAACCCGCCAAACTTCCCATAACAACCCATCCCAAACGGGTTTCTACAGCTACTGGCCTACAGTTCAAAGTTTTAATTCTCCCAGTCAGGAACAGCCCATACACGTCAGCTCCCAGAAGCAGTTCAATTTCAGGTCTATTGGGACCACAATCAGAAATAAAAATGTTGTTTTGTTTCAGTTCCTTCATTAAGGGACTCCTCTGGAGCCTAGGAATTTCACCACAAATCACAGGCTGACTGAGCACAGGAATCTCACAACAATATTTTCCATCCATGCTGCAGATCTTCAACTGGTAGGTCGAATGCAACTGCCTGTCCGTTTCGGTACCTCCAAACAAAGCATGAGTTAAGGTCTCTGTACCTGAGGATTGAAGTCCAACAGACAGAGCAGTTTTATCCAACAAATAAGATCGCTGCGATCCACTGTCGATCAAAGCCCTGACGATGCGTTCTTGTCTTCCGGATAGGATCTTCACCATTAAAGTTTGAAGAAGAACCTCTTGACCATAGCTTTGACTGCTCAAAGTAGCACTGTGTCTTTCTGTACTTCGCTCCTCCTTCTTCTGCTCTTCATTCGACTCCTTCGATGGCAAGTTTGGACACATAAGAACACGGTGTCTCTTCCCACATACCTGACACCGCACAGTCGCTTTACAAGCCTTAGCCGTATGACCTTGTTTCAGACACTGGTAGCAGCACCCCGTTTTCATCAATATACGTTTCTTCTCAGACAAAGTCATATTCTGTGCCTTGAAACAATCGTTCGTATCATAGTTTCTCTTACAGAAGATACAATTGCTTCCATTTGATGAACTTCTTGCTTCTCCAGAAAACAGTTACTAGCAGTAGGTATAGATTCAGGTTGAGATGACTTGCTCTTCTGCTTTCCCGGTTTCTGTGAGGATATGTGGAATCCCCCTTGGGCTAGAGAAATTCTCTGTTCTCCCTCCACTTCATTCTTCAGGAAAAGTGATAGCTGTGACAATTTCTCACAATAAAGATTCTCTGCTGTTTCACTGATAGGCAAAGAAATAGCAGTTCTTAACCACACTCTTAGCAGATCTTCTGGGAGCGATGATTCAACTAGGGGGAATAAAAAGGCTGCATATTTATCACTGGTCATTCCCAACGATTCCAGCGACCTAAGATGCGACTCTAATCGATCAAGTTGCAAGGGAGTGAGTTTCTGAGTCGCTGTGTATTTCTGAATGACTAATCCTAACAGTTCGCGAACATAAAACTCCACCAATAATTCTTCTCTTCCGAACCTACTCCGTAAACACCGAATTGCTTTCTCATAGTTATCAGCTGTAGGCGGAAAGCTATTTACGACGTCTCTCGCCCTGCTGCCCTCCGTAGTAGCTTGAATTAGGTACTGGAATTTATCTTCCCTTTCTATGTCCGGATCATCCTGTATCCTACGGAACTGGCTCCAGAAACCTAACCAGTCTTTAACTTCACCACTGAATTTCCTCAGTTCGATCTTAGGCAACTTAAGTTTTTTCTTACCGGAACTGGAATTGTCACTCAACGCATCGACACCTTCACTTGAGACAGTGCTACATTCACTGCATACGAGTTCTCGACCTTCTGACGTACTTCGTCTAATTTATCGCGGTATTCTTGCACTTTATTGTGTTCACTTTCATAATCTGCGTCATCGCTACTGTTGAGAAGCACGTCTAAAGCTTTATCATCAGCTTCTTTCAGCTCAACAGCCAGTCTTTCTAACTTAGTTAAATATAATCTTACCTTGTCGAGTTGTGTTTCCGTCATCAATGAGTCAAAAGTCTTCGTAAATGCTGCACGTATGGGTTTTATCGACTTTACGAGTCTCTCCATCTTGACTTGCTTACAGCTTCTTCACGTCGAATCAAATCAGTCCTGTCACGGTTGCCACTAATGTTCCATTCAAACCAGAAAACCTACCTGGCCGACTGGTTTGTCAAAAACGCAGGCACTTCTTATTTTCGGAAACAGTAACAACAAATTAATTTATTCAAGGTAAGACTGTATTTCCGACACATCTATATACACAACATAACCATAACTCTAAGACTGTAACAAGTGACTGTCTCGTGTCCGTGAACCAAAGCCCATCAAACGTAAAGTTATTTCACTCAGCTAGATCTCTACAAAGGGACAGAACGTGACAGTAGGAAAGTTTCTGTCAACCATCCCAGTCTTTCGTCGTCTGATTCAGTGAACACACTTTTGTCCGTATTTTTAGACACATAAGACTGCTTGATGTTGCATACATCGTGTATGTCGTGCAATTTTCGTATCACCACAGTCTAATATACACAGTCGCGAAGCTCGGCTTATTTTTTTCATCCATGCGACTGCAGCGCTCCACGTGGCCAGCAAGCTGCCGGTCTTCTGGGATGTGTAAGTTGTATACGTTTTGCGAGGTAAGCGTGAGGTAATTACATTATAGATGATCGGTTTTCTATTAAACTGACATGGTATGCACGAAAGGAGGTGTGTGTGGCTCAATAAATTGCTCAGTTACAAGAAGACACCAGAGCTATCATTCTTTAGGCTTTCTAAAGATCCTGTACATTAAAGCCTTAATTACTGTTTACATTTTCGGATAAGAGAACAATATTGTGAAGATTCAGAAATTTAACTTCAGATAAGTAGGCATTTCGTTCATCACTGATTCAGGAATGTAACTCATAGTGAAATCCATCCAATTATATGAACTTAAATAACGTTTCAACACAACCGTAACCTCTAACACGTAGCGGTGTTTTGATTTTCAATGTGTAGAAAATTGCTGTAGTGGTTAGTGTGATTAGCTACCACCACCCGGAGGCCCGGGTTTGATTCCCGGCTCTACCACGAAATTTGAAAAAGTGGTTCGAGGGCTGGAACGGTCCACTCATCCTCGGGAGGTTAACTGAGTAGAAGGGAGTTCGATTCCCACCTCAGCCACCTTCGAAGTCGTTTTCTGTGGTTTCCCACTTGTCCAGGCAAATGCCGGGATGGTACGTAAGTTAAGGCCACGGTCGCTTCCTTCCATCTCGCTTGTCTAGCCCTTCCAATCTTTCCATCCCCCACAAAGCCCCTCTTCAGCATAGCTGGTGAGGCCGCCTGGGCAAGCTACTGGCCCTCCTCCCCAGTTGTATCCCCCAAACCAAAGTCTCACGCTCCAGGCCACTGCCCTAGAGGCGGTACAGGTGGGATCCCTCACTCAGTTCGACGGAAAAACAACCCTGTAGGGTAAATGGATTAAAAAAAGAAGAAAGACAAGAAAATTGCTTGCAAATAGTAGGGGGATGATTTATTGAAGAAAAATGTGAACTATTTGTACAATAACATCACGTTATGTTCCAATCATTTTGGAGATAGCCAGTTTATGTCAGCAGAGAAGAAGTAATTAGTATGGAAACTCCGCAGATTTCTTCGAACCGAAAGTTATTGATAAGAGATGATTAGCTCGTCTCAAATGAGCACAACACACAGTCATACGTTGCACCCACTCAGATAGGTCTTTTGGCAACAGTGGGATAGGAAAGGGCTTGGAGCGAGAAGGAAGAAACCTTGGCCTTAATTAAGGTACAGACTGTTTTAACAATGGGAAACCACAGAAAACCATCTTCAGGGCTGGCGACAGTGGAGTTCGAACCCACTCTCCGAAATGTAAGCTGATAAGCCGCCCAGCTATTTGCACGTTTGTCAGAGGAGCCGAGAGAACGTGGGCTGTATGCTCACTAACTTCGATGTAGTATACTATTAATTCCCTAATGTTAATACCTGATTTCCCACATTAATGCTCTGAAGGTACTAAGTCATTAGTGTTGAAATTATTCTTGAAACTAAGATTAGATTACCTTGTGATATTTTGCAATGAATGTTTTCAGTGTCACAAAACAAAAAAGCTCAAAATCCAGCCATTTAGGTTCCTGAGATGTTTGAATATTATTTGAATTGTTTTTTAGTTCATTACTATTTTTATGATTTATGTGAAATTACCAAATTCAGTTCAATAATAGGATTTTCAAAATGTCTAAGACCTTAACTACAGTGGTATGATCAGCTGTTCCTTCGAAAATAAACTATTGTTGTTTTCCTTCGGTATTATTACCTCGCTCTAGTCTAGTGTATCAACGTATTTTATTAAAATGTGCGATTAACATAGTTGTCGAGGTGGTTACAGTTTATAATTTACGTGGAAATGTGCATTCAGCTGTTGGGTAGAGAATTGTTCCGGACAGTTAGAGCTTGCTGGCCGCTACGAGCGCTAGTGTCGTTCCGCCTGGCAACAGGATGCCATTTCATTACTAAGGAGCTTCGCGACTGTGTATATTAGACTGTGGTATCACTTCAAGGAACTCGATAGTTTTCTGAAGACCTTCCGGGTCTGAAACTTTCTCTGGGGCTACAATGGGTAATGTCTTCAAAGCAGCCGTAACGCTAATCGAAAATAAATGTTTCGTTCTCTGAACGTTCATTTCTTCAAGGTTTGACGGGAAGATGACCTTTCGGGTTAATCCTCGGACAAGTTTCACAGGAGACTCTTTCTGCATACCATACAACTGTTTTATATGGCTGCTGGAAATCTGTTTCTTATTGTGATAGAAGTCTTTCTCGAGGAAATGTGAACGGATGTTCTTCAACAAGTGGCTGGAGTCGAAACTCAGAAACAGGGGTCTTGTCTTGTCTACTTGATTTAATGGGCTTCGCTTGAGAGCGGTATACCCAGCCACGTAACCGAACAGAGAGACCAAAGTATGGAGGAGGCGGACAAATAAAGACAAAAGTGTAAAAAAGGTGGGAAATTAAGGAATGAAACAACACGACTACACAGGAAAAACACAAGGACACAAGGGGACTAACCTTCACGCCAAAGCGACCGATACTTGGCGACTTTCTACTAATCACAAACAGACCGTGTCAACACCGAGGGGAGAAAGAAAGGTATCGAAACTACTAGACTGGGTGGGAGATAGAAAAGAAATGGATAAGGTACCTACGGTTAGATAACGAGAATCGAACACGTCTATATTGTGGTACCGCGAAAGTGGGAATGAATAGGATATGAGGTAGATATACAACCATTATCAGAGGGAATACGTGTTATTTGGTTACATTACTACCGGCTTTCCTGGTAGACCTATTCTGTGAAGCAACAGAAGATTCGAGGTTGCGTAAAAGAGCCACAACTTCCTCCTGTAGAGTAAGGAGCCTTTTTGACCATGTGGCATCGTGCTCAGCTGCCTTAGCATACGCCCCAAGTTTATCGGAAATAGCTGGAATGAATTTCGAAACCGGGTTCGAAGCCCGGGATGTTTCTGGCTTTACGGTCGCAGGCGACACAGCCTGCTGTGAAGGAGAGGGAGTGTTCGTCCCGGATACAGAGGCAGTGGAAGATATGGCAGGCGTAGCCGAGGTAGGTATTTTGAGGAGTTCACGGTATCCCTGGACATCATACCCTGGTGACCTATCCGGACTCGGAGTGGGGGATGAGACAACCGCCGTGAATTTACGTTTTCTGGGCTGCTGATTCTGTAGAACCGGCGCAGATTTCTGGAGTGGAGGAAATTGTTGTAGTGTCAAAAGGGGGCTGAATCTATTGGACACTGGGGTAAAAAAGGACTCGGAGGATAAAGGAGAAACGTCCAAAGCCTGCTGTTTTTTCATAGCCTGTTGTCGTTTATGTTCTGGGCATTGTACAGATCCCACGGAATGCTCCCCGGAACAATTGAGACAAAGTCTGGTAAGATTCTTACATACGGTAGTTTCATGATTTTGTGCGCAATTGGCACATCGAGGGAGTTGAGCCCTACAGTTTTTTCTGGTATGGCCGTATCGTTGGCATCGCCGACAGATCGTCGGTTGAAAGACAAATGGGTCGACCTGGGTAGGAACCCGATAAATGGAGACGAAGGCAGGTAAAGTCTGGCTACGAAATGTGAGTTTAATGGTGCCAGTTGGAATATAACTGACCCGGCCATCCTGAACGGAGCGGCGGTTCATTCTCTGAGCTCCAACGATAGGGGCGGTCGATTCGGCAACCTGACAAATTTCCTCTACGGACAAATCTTTATCAACCCCTCGAATAACTCCGATCTTATATAGTGACGCGGAAGGAATAAAAGCTTTAAGATTTTTTTCCTTTAAGGGAGTATTGGTGAGAAAGTTATTAGCTTGTGTGCTTGTCTGAAACTCAATTTGAATCCTATGGCGACCTCGCCGAGCAATTTGAGTAACACCTGAAAATCTACGGTCATAAAAAAGTTTTCCCAAAGCCATGGGATGTATACTGCCCAATTTCTTACTTACTTCAATGGCCTCCACAAATATTAGATAGGGGCCTTTATGGGTATCATCGTATGTCTGCGTTTCAGGTTTAAGAGCATACACATCAACCTTAGTAGAGGAAGCACGGTTACGATCCGATGGGGGTGGGTCATTTAACACAAGTGTATTTTCCATAGAGTACTCACGATTATCAACTTCTACACACTCCTCCTCCATACTCTGTCCCCCACTCGACTCCACCATGATGTGGGGAGTGAGTTAGAATTTAAGACATATAATACAAAACCTCGTCTGTAGGCTCTTTCTTCTTTCTGCCTATGTAGTTTTTCCCTGACCCTTCAATACCATACCTTAACACTATCCAACCAATACAAACTTTGCCGTGGTAGCGAGTCTGACTCGGAAACCGGCAGATACTCCTTGTATCACCTCCCACTCCTCCCTGCTATCTCTTTCTTCTTCTTAGAAATAATAGCATGTCGGAGGCCATGTAGATTGAGTCGATGGTCACGCGGGGGGAGCGGGTTTCGGGAGCCCCCCCGAAAAAAAAAAAAAAAAAAAAGCTCCCAAGGAAGCTAAGTAAGACGAAACACTGAACACCTGAACCTACTCGCACCACACTGAGTAATATACTAGCCAAACAGGGGTCTAGTTTCGTCATTAGGATGTACAATGTCTGGCAACAGTGTCCCACCGCACAGTTCCTTCATCATGTTTACATTAACTGAAGAATTGTCCAGTCACGCAGTGACAGTGATACGGTACACTACTCTACTTGTGCGAGTTAGAGGTGCGCGGTAGTGGTAACCACTTGTGCTTTCGTTCGCGTGTGGTGCGGGAGTGCCGAGCAATGGAGACCGACAGTGGAGGGACGTCGGCGGTAACCGGGAATTCCTTACGAGTGGAGCGTGAAATCGTAGTACCTATGGAAGAAGAACCCATCACCAATTCATCCAGTAATACGACACGACAGCAAGATTCTCAGTCCACTGAGTCTGATATACAGGGAAGTAATACCGAAGTGGTAGACCGTTCTAATTCTGAACAATCTAATAATCAATCCGAGACGCCCCAAGTGGCTCCTACACCGGAATATTATAATCGATTTCATCATGGACCTTTCTTTGTCTTTGTTGAATCCATTAATGAGCAAAACATCGCCAATTTACATCCTATGGCACTTGGTCGCCGTTTTTATGAAACCAAACTCAATGTCAAATCGATTCAACGTAAAGGCCGTAATCGCCTGCAAGTTACCTTTCATACGGCTTCTCAAGCAAACGCATTTCTAAGTAATCCTATGCTTGAAACCCTCAAAATTAAAGCGTTCATCCCATCTTCACAAGTGTTAAGAGTCGGCATTATTCGCGGAGTCGAAAAGGGTTTATCGAATGATGACATATTACAGTACCTGGAATCCGAGGCACCAGTGAAAAGTGTGCAACGACTTAATCGCCGTGTCGTCCAAGATGGGGAAACCCAATACCTGCCTACGGGTTCAGTAAAAATTGTTTTTAGATCCCAAACATTACCCTCCCATGTCGCCTTATATAAGGTGTACATGGAAGTTGAACCATACATATTTTCACCCATTCGCTGTCGCAAATGCCAGCGATATGGCCACACCCTTCGACAATGTCAAGCGAAATATGCTCGTTGTGGGAAATGTGCTCAACAACATGAAACCCAGGCATGTACGGAACAATTTACGCAATGCGCGTACTGTAAAAAAAATCACGTCACAGGTTCATCAATTTGTCCAGAACATAAATATCAGGTCACCATTAAAAAATTAATGAGTACTGAACACATATCCTTTCCTGAAGCCAAAGCCCGAATCGCCCTTCCCGTTTATCATTCAGAGCAACAAGACCTCCAGTTCCCTCCTCTATCGTCAAATCCCCCATCCCCTTCAACTCCCAATCCGCGTAAGCGCAAGTTCACCCAAGTAATTATGCAATCTCCCCCTCCTACACCCGAACCCGGTTTCGACCGTCAAGGATACATGGCCATTCTACGAAACGAACCGTCAGTTCCAGTACATTCGATTCCATCAACGAGTGCCATACAACAACCTCTGTCAATAACATATCCCTCAAGTGCACCCACATCTGCTAGGCAGCAACCCTCTGCAACCCCTCAAGATATACATTATCCTCCTTCCAAGGAACGCCTACAACAAGAAATCCAGCAATTGCTGGTAATGTTAATTCAAAGCATGGGTCACGAGCCTCAACTTCACCATGTCCTATATAAGCTACGAGATTCCATCATGACCATACTAGCATGATTACTCTACTTCAATGGAATTGTCGAAGTGCCACCTCTAAAAGACATGAGTTACAAATTTTGCTGAATGAAACACGAGCACATTTCATCTGTTTACAAGAAACGTGGTTTCAACCTCATATCATTTTTCGATTACGAGATTATCAAGTTTTCCGACATGATGGTAACGGCTTTGATGGAGTTGCCACATGTGTACATACTTCCTTATCAGTTACACATTTCCCTTTACAACATATCATCCCGCACACCTATGCTGTAGGAATAGTACACCATAACACATGTTTCATCAACATTTATTGCCCTCCCCACATTTACATTACTCAGAACCAATGGATGCATTTTATTCAACAATTTGACACCTTTCCACATCTTTTTCTTCTCGGTGATTTTAATTGCCACCACACTGAATGGGGATGCATGGTCGATACAATCAAAGGTTCTAACTTACTTACTATTTCAACTCATCAGAATTTGTTTCTCTTAAATGACGGCTCCCCGACCCGTTTAACTCCGCCTGGATCTCCACCCAGCGCAGTAGACCTTACTTTCTGCCGCACCTCTATGGCCCCTGTTACCACCTGGCATACATTATCTGATACGCACACTAGTGACCATTTCCCCATTCTCATCACATACGGTATTCACCCACCACATTCCCAGTTTCAGGCACCCTCCTGTATAAGTAACGTCCGATCTTATAAAAACTTCAATGTCTCTAATTACCAATCATACCTCAATTATATCTTGCAGCAGAAACATAAGTCACCTCTTTCCTTTTCCCTTTTACTCCCTTATTTAACCCAATATTTAAACATATTTCATCCGTGCCGACCATTAAAAGTGACGACCCATCCACAGCAATACGAATTAAAATGGTGGGACAAAGAATGTCACGATCTTATTCATAAGCGCAAACTATTATTCAAACTATATCGACAATCGATGACGCCGCAGCATTATTTCCAATTGCGCAACCATATCGCGAAAACTAAACTCGTCTTTAATGCCAAAAAGCGAAAAGCTTGGCAATCTTTTATTTCTCAATTAACTCCACAACTTCCAGCAACGAAATTTTGGAACGCGATCCGCATGATCACGAGAACTTTCCAATATCAAACTTCTTCTGCTTATCCGCGACAAGTTCTAGAAGATTTTTTATACACCCTTGCCCCTGTTACCGCCAATCCATTCTTTCTACCCACCTCACAGCATAATTCTTGTCCTTTTATTTCCCTTTTGAATCCAATTACCTATAATGAATTACACTCTGTATTATGTACCGTCAATAGCTCATCACCAGGACCTGACGCAATTACTTATCAAATGCTCAAGGCCTTACCCCCCCATGTCCAAATTTATCTACTCAAATATTATAATAGTATTTTCGAGACATTACATGTACCCGCAACATGGAACGAGTTTTTCATCACACCCATCCTGAAACCAACAAAACGACCTACCGAACCTGACAATTTCCGAGGCATAGTTCTGGGATCGTGTATACGCAAAGTTTTTTGTAAAATACTTATGAAACGCATGGCGTGGGTATTGGAATATCACTCGCTATTACCCAAATATCAGTTTGCCTTTCGACGGGGTAACAGTACACAAGACCCTATCATAATTTTCTTACTCGACATCTTATTAGCAAAATGGCGGAAACAATCTATCGTAGCAGTCTTTTTGGATATTAAAGGTGCCTATGATGCTGTATTATTGCATATCCTCTGGGAGAAATTATTTAGTGTTGGATTCCCCATTCAATTTATTTCTATTTTAAATCAACTATTTACTAACCGTCGGTTAACTATTAAATCTCCCCAACACACAATTGATAGCCGTTACACATCACAAGGTTTACCACAGGGATCGATCCTCAGTGGAGTTCTGTTTGCCCTTTACATGAAAGAGCTCGAATCTCTTGTGCTACCACACGCCCGTATTCTAGCTTACGCGGATGATTATGTTATTTATTGTGCTGACTCCCACATTGACCTTTGTAGAGACAAAATATCTCAGGTTCTAAGTTTAGTCTTTCAGTGGCTAACGGCTCATGGACTTTCCCTTTCTATACCCAAATGTGCAGCAATGATCTTTACACATAAACGAACCTTTGATAAAAGCCCTATTAACTTTGACACCTATAGCATCCCCTTGGTTTCACAACACTTATATTTAGGAATTTATATCGATCACAAACTCACATGGCAAGCTCATATACGACACCTTATTAGGAAATCAGATCGTTATATCACCATTCTGCGAACGGTAACGAAACGTGCATGGGGTGCTGACCCTTTGTCAGCACTGCAGCTATATCATGCAACCATTCGGTCCATACTTGATTATAGCGCCCATATTATTGACTTAACCCCTAAACATAGTTTATTAGCGTTGGATCGTCTCCAATTTACAGCACTACGTATCAGCGTGGGTGCCCTCCGCACAACACCTACTAACGCTTTATTAGTAGAAACGACGGAAGAACCACTGTACATCCGCAGGATAAAACTATCCAAAAAATTCCTACTGAAACACATTAGTAGAACGAACTCCCTTATTGTCCCAAAATTACAATTATTATATGAATATTATCAACAGCGTCCTCCTCCCAATCATCGGTATCCCGCCATATATATGGCTTATGCTGAAATCCACCATCTTACTGAAACTATATTTCGTACACCACGTATTAATACGTATTCATACCACTATGATATTCAAACATTCCGTCCTTCTGTTATCATTGCCCCTTCTGATGCATCAACCCAATCAATGGCTGCACCTTATCCCACACTATATGTTCATAAGAAATTTAAAAGTTCCATAACTACACCAGATTACCACCTATTTACCGATGGGTCAAAATCTAATACTGGAGTCGGAGCGGCATTTTACGATCCTCAACTACTCATTAGCTTTAAATATCCGTTACCTAATAATTTAACTATTTTTACAGCAGAATTATATGCCATATATCAGGCCCTTGTATATGCTCAACGGTTGCAATCCAAAAAAATAAATATATTCAGCGATTCCCAAAGTGTTTTACAAGCTCTGCATTCACTCGCCCCTCATACAAATACATATGTCTACGAAGTCAAATCCCTTCTATTTCAACTTGAAACATCCGGTTTTGTTATAACGTTAATATGGATCAAAGGGCATAATCGACACGTAGACAACGACATGGCCGATATAGCAGCGAAAGATGCTAGTGCAGATACCGCGAATATATTACAAATCAAAATTCCGATTCTCGACTTCTTTCCAAATATCAAAGCTGCAGCTCAACACACATGGTGCACACAATGGCGATTATCTGCTCGTACAAAAGGACAATATTACTACCAACTTCAACCGAGTATTCCCACACTACCGTGGTTTGCAAATGGTACGTATACACGACGTCACATTACTAATATCATCCGACTACGATTTAATCATGCCTTAACCCCAGTATATTTAACTCGCTTTCACATTACGAACGACCCAACTTGTTCCTGTGGAGAATCTGAGTGCGATAGTGACCACCTGTTCTTTCATTGCCCCCAATATGCACATCACCAGACCATTTTGATGCAGAAATTACTTAAAGTTCCAATATCTTTCCCTACACGACTTTCAGTTTTGTTGCACCAACCTTCGCCTACGATCATTACCATTTTAAATGAGTACCTTGATAACACTCGTATAAAATTGTAATCACGATTTAGTTTTGCAGTTGGTTTTGTTCCGACATGTTTATGAGGTGGCACTTCTCAATGCCCCTGGTGAGTAGATACTGTTTCAAGGTTCTTATTATTTTCTGATCTCGTACAGCGTCACTTCTAAGTTCTTTGTGTCTTTGCTCAGTCCCGAATGTACTACCTCCATAACCCTTCCTCATACCCGATATAATCTTACTTCCTTAAGTGCATCTATCTTCATGTGATCACGCTAAAATCGGACATTTGTGTTGTAAACGTGTGTTTTTGTGATATAAGTGTAACATATTAATGATCTTGTGACTGGGAAATAGTCTTTTCAATCCCAAATAAATATCCGCAAGACAAGACAAGACTGAAGAATTGTCAGTCACAATTCTTAGCACTTGAAAGCCTGTCTCCTTAACCTCAGAAATAGTTTTCAGTGTCAGAGTCACTAAATCGGGTTTAGTTTCGAAATGGTAGGTATGTAGTTATTGAATGCTGGTGCTCAATTGTTTTTTTTATGGTGTATATCCCGTATATCGCAATATATACTATACATTGTACAGTTTTATTCCGGTAATTGTGTTATATGTGGAAAGTTTCCTTCATTAAGAAGTTTCGTTTTACAGTGCCTTCATAACCTCTAACATATAGAATCCACTTGTCATTCTTCTGAGAACAAATAACTTCCTATTGTACCTCATGATTTAGGCTTGGGTATGTGACATGTCATGGTTTTATCGTGGTCTCTTTGTATTATTTTAAAGTTAAATTTAATGCATTCCTAGTTTTTCTGTACATGATGACAAGGTTTTTATTGGTGACATAAATATAGGGTTCCCTCTTTTCTTTTAATAAGAAAAGGAAGATTTTTTGATTGACATATTTTTAAATAACTCGAGTCTTCATAATTTGTATTAAATGCTATTTTCGATCAAAACTCACACACATTTATGCCCTAAACTCCATTGCTTTGCTACACTTCGGTATTTTGAAACTGATTTAACTTTATCTAGCATATAGGGTGACCAACTCTAAATTTTCAAATGGAGGACAGCAGTGGCGGTTCGTGATATTTCACTCTGGCAGGGCTGTGCCGCCATCTCTTTCCCCTCCTCAATCGGTTGAGTTTTCACAGACCAGCACCACGATACTTTAAGATGAATAATAATAATAATAATAATAATAATAATAATAATAATAATAATAATAATCCGATGACACTGGCTGAATAGAAATCTGCTTGCACTACAACATTAATTAATTAACTACACTACAATGGCATGTATGCACACACATTAATAGGCTAACAGCTACTGCAATCCCGACTATTATGGCACTGCACTGTTTCACTGATCACAATCACAATTGATAATCACAACATTCATGAAAACAAACAGTGCACTTCCGAATTTCTATCTCCTTGCTCAAATTTCAAAGCATGACAATGTATTTAACAATTTGACCACCCCACAAATGGTGCCGTCACGTTACGGTTATATTTTGAATCTTTATTTTAGCTTCTTTATATAACTGAATTGTTTAAATAGTCGGTATAATGCAATTCATAGTTTTGTGAAATGTTTTGGAATGAATCTCTAACAACAGTTAATATAAGACATGGGGAAAAAAGTCTAGGTACATTTTAAAGTGGTTGACAATGTCGCTGAGGGTTCCGCTGTTCAGCGCTTACACCCGCCTGCACTCTTCTTACCTCTGAAAAGCCCATATCGTTTTTCAGTCTTCTACCACACCCTGCACACTTGCAAACTCTTGGGACCTACTGAGGGCTCTGTTGGACAGATAATGCCCGCCTGCACTCTTCTTACCTCTGAAAAGCCCATATCGTTTTTCAGTCTTCTACCACACCCTGCACACTTGCAAACTCTTGGGACCTACTGAGGGCTCTGTTGGACAGATAATGCCCGCCTGCACTCTTCTTACCTCTGAAAAGCCCATATCTTTTTTCAGTCTTCTACCACACCCTGCACACTTGCAAACTCTTGGGACCTACTGAGGGCTCTGTTGGACAGATAATGCCCGCCTGCACTCTTCTTACCTCTGAAAAGCCCACATTGTCCTTCCAGGCTCTTCCTGCACTCCGCACACTGGCAAAGTTTGGGGACCTACTCAGGGCTCTGCTGCCACAGTCCGAGTGCCTCACGACTAAAGAGGAAACATTGTGCTTGCTGGATAGCAGCCATGGTCTGAAAGCCTTTGCGATTTTCTTGGAAATAGAAAAGCAAAATATTTACAGCTGAAATAATAAAGATACATTGTATAACTGAATATCACACCACATAAGTTTGACTTCAGTACATTTGTCCTCTTTATGTAATCACTTACAGAGTGAAATAACGTTAAATTATTTTGAAAAGGCGGTGGGGCGGTGCCTCAAAGCCCTTCATGCATGAACCGCCACTGGAGGACAGACTCTCAAAGAAAAGAAGGACTTCATAAAAATGGAGAAAAAATGGAATTTTAATTTTAAATGCAAAGTTTAGTGTTACATACATTATAAAGCCGAAGTTGTAGATATTTTTTGCTGATACTTATCGACTGCACCCACTTTCAACAAGAAAAATGAGTTGTTTTTTTGTAAAAAATAATTGTAAAACTCTCCACATGGCATCTTTATAAAGTTGTACCTCGCTATTATAATACCCTTAACCAACTCAGTCAGCAAACGGTTTCTTTCTTCTGAACACTGTGTATTAATCAGGGTAAACACTTCAAACCGTTGTATTGCAACCTGGAAGAGCGAAATAAAACTGACAAAGTTTAACCACCTTACTAAATGTTTCAATGTCAGAGCTATATTCAGAAAACTCTCACCACTGCTTGTTTAATGTTGCAGGTTTATCAATTTTGGAACTCCAAGTGTAATTGTGAACATTGCAAAATTGGTCAAAAAATTTCGAATCGTCTTATCTCCACACCTTTAGATTGCAAATACTCGAGACAAGGAAGAGCATCTTAAAACTTAATGTCTTTCATACTATGAAGCTTCATCCATTGGAAACACTTAAATTCTTCCATCATGGGGTTACTCCTTTTAACAGATACTGAATGCACATTTCATGAAAAAGAACATCATGTTCCACAAATGCAATGCATTCTCTTTCGAAGCAATTTTCACTGAAGGATTTAGGAAACTGTTTAACTTTTAAAACACGTACATTTATTTTCCGTCCTATCATAAAAGCTTACTTTGGTGAATACCCGTCTTTGTTCATCTGAAATCCAGGGTAGGGAGGGAGAACATGAATAGATTGGTGCAACTTGCGATTGCATCGCAAGATTTCATCACTGACAAAATCAGAGCATATGTGCATCAAACAAACCAAGTGAGTAAGTGACGTATTCTGACAGCGGTATCCAAAATATGGAAAATGGAGAAAGTTCACAAAAAATAGCTTTGCAACATAGCAAACAAGAATACATTATACTAAAAGCTGGACATTTAACATCAAAAAATAAATGTCTGCTGGACAGAGGACAAGCATTAAAAAATGACTGGCAAATGCCAGATGGTTGGTCACCCTATCTAGCAATCTGCCAGTAGCGGCGCCAAGAAAGCCCCCCCCCCCTCCCATACACAATACTTGAAAATGGGCCCCTGATATGCAAAATTTCAAGTTTATTTTGTAATAGAAGGTTGTATATTATTACAGTGAACTGCAATAATAATAATAATAATAATAATAATAATAATAATAATAATAATATACAAATTTAGTTTTCATATCTGAAGGAATTAAAATAATACATTTATATGGTATGCACACACACACACACACACACACACACACACACACAAGAAAAGCATAGTCCAATTACAGTAACTAAAACACGCTGACCATCACAATATTAAGAAATAATCTTGTCCCTAGGACCAAATAATTTACTACTATTTACAACTCAACCATCCGTTGTAAGCCTGACTGCCGAGAGTTATTAACAGGCTTGAAACTTCAGTATTTATGGTTTAGGTAAGGGGGATGTCTTTTTTATTGCATCTTCGCTAACTACTGGGTTCTCAGAACTGGCTAATTACTTCAAAAGACATGTTAATTATTGTGAGTGGCAGCAAGGAATGGTTATTATTGGAACAGGTTGGGAAACCTGCATTCTTTCAGAAATAACTACCTTACCCCTATTAACTAAAGAAGCTCTGCACTTCAATGGCTGAAGTTTGGAATAACCCTCTAATAATATTATGTTGTGTGCTGTAGCTTTATTACTCTTCAGCAACTGAAGTAAGAAACAGTCAGGGGCCCCCTCGCCCCACAGGGTCTGTGGGGCCCTGCAGTCTACTCTTATTATTTAGTAGGTTAAAACACTACTTACAGGGCATGCCAAAATTTATTACAATTTGAAGCTCTGATTTTATGAGTTCGGGTGAACACCTGTTCCTTGATACTTTCCAGGGATTTCAGGACATCAACAAAATCACTGATACTTTTATATGCTAATATGTTTTTCACTAACATTTCTGCCTTCATTTTGTCACAGGAAAATTTTACAGCTGTTTCTGAATCTGCAAATATACACGACATCAATTTATTGCTGCTATCCAATCTTTCATAACTGAGGCAAAATTAAACAAAGATAATAATCAAAACAATGTCTAATCTTGTTATATTAAGGAGAATAATTGTTATGGGTTCTATTATCAGCCAGGGCTAAATATTTTTTTTTAAAAGGAAGAAAGTGCTGTACGAGGAAATAAGAAAACATAAGGCTAAATTATCTGTAAAAAAAACCCATAAGAATACGAGAAAAGCAGGATCTGGCAATCTTATGTAAATATCACCAGTAAAAATGTATCTATTATTTTTATGTGAAGTCATACTTGACCAATAAATTGTATAAACATATATTTTTGGTCATATAATTATAGTTTTTGCCATTCTCCAAGTACTTTTCTCATGTTTTGTGGCAATATTGCCAAGTGATTTTGTTTATATTTTGTTATTTGGGATTTGTTTTCATCTGGAGTATTTTGTAGTTAAATGAAGTTTGAAGGTTACATGTTTCACGACCAGTAAGTTGTCGAAATAGAAAGGACGGAATCATATGGAAATCATATGGTGCTTTTCATGGTGATTTATCTGTCGGATGAACGTTAAGCCTTGAACAGACCCCTTGATGCTATTCAACAGGAGTAGCCTATATGCTGACACCAGCTTTCAGCCTTTCCCCTCCTAGTATTATACATCACGTCATTAATTTTATCTCATTATCTCCTCTGACGAGGATGATGTCAGGAAGGACATCTGGTATAAAAACCAGCCATGCAGATTCATTTCACCTCATACCCGACTGCATAGAGAAATGGGACAAGGGTTGGACAAAAAATGAAATTTGTTGTTGACAGAACTGCTTTCATACACCCAGAGTTATTATTAGGTTAAAGAATTCTGAGACCTATTTATGAGAAAGAAAAGAACATAATCATCAGAACCGGTGAATCATACCTCAGTGCCCATGGCCTTGGCAAAACAATGTACGCCTGCTCCCCTTCTTCACACCAACAAGCTTGTATGGAGGACAATGGTAGTGGTGATTGGGAATTAGAAGTGGGGTTTGGGGGGTGCAGGAGAGGAGGGCAAAAATGTACAGATAACTAGAAGTACCCGGGTTTGTGAAACATAGCGGTCAAGGGGAGGGTGCTATATACATTAAAACTGAAAAGAACTACAAAATTGTAAGTGTTTGATTATCTGAGCAGATTTTGACAGAATGTTCAATACCATACAGTAAAACTTTCACCAAAGGAACAAGATTACATGTGTATTACAATAAACAAAGAATTACGTTATGATTATACAATTTAAAATCATTTAGTATTTGACTACACACTTAGAAACTAACAAACATTAAAGAGACTGCCAGAGTGACAAATGCACATGGCAAGCCGGTGAATCATACCTCAGTGCCCATGGCCTTGGCAAAAAAATGTACGCCTGCTCCCCTTCTTCACAGCTCATGCACTACTTGCTTTGGCACTATCCAAATCAGTTAGCCGCAATGAACGGCAGACATTTTGTTGGTATTTCCGCTTAAAATTTTGTTAATAATTGAAGAAAATAAAGGAAAGAATTAGCTGATAACAACAGGACTCGTACAAATTGCTAGTTTCAGCCAGCTAAAATGAAATAATAAAACTCAGGGGTAGGGGGCTCCCCTCTCACCACCCTAATCACCACTACTGGGGGACAATGATATTTTCTCCTTAGTGGCTACTACACCATTATTTCTAGTATATAATATATGCCAAGCAAGGTCCGGCTCCTTGGTGTCAGCGCAATTGCCTTTGGTTCCGAGGACCCTGGGCTCGATTCCCAACTTGGTCAGAGATTTTATCAGCCTGTTGTATCAGGAACAGTGCCTTTAGCTGCTGATACTAGCTTGAAGAGAATGGAATATTTTTAAGGGGTGAAACATAGCATTGGAGTTGGTACAGAAAAGGGTATTAGTTCATTGAATTTATATTTTGAAAATCTGGTTTTATTGTTCATTTAAAAGAAATTCATATCACCTTTTACGCAAGTTGAGTTCGTGCGTTGTAGCAGGCTGGAACCTCCGGACTCCGGGATAATTGCTGGGCTCGGTCTAGACAGGGACCACGCTCGTCCTTGATGCAAAGTTCTCAATGTTCTAGAATTTGATGAAAATGTTGATTCCCATGGGAAACCTGAAATATTTGTTCTGAATGAGTAAATTTATAATACCAATATAGTTGGTTGGTTATTTACTCATTCGGAACAAATATTTCAGGTTCCCTATGGGAATCAACATCTTTATCATCTGATGATCAGTTTTTGAAAATGAGACGAAGTCTTTCATAGTGCATGGCACTGCTGGTGGCTCCAAGTAGCCTCCATGGTATGCACTAGCCATTCGTCTTGGTAGGTGTGCTATTTACCAATTGATGAGCCCAACTTAGCACACTGGTGCGTAACGCTGGCAACCAAGAATGAGCAGCTGGAAAATTTATAATGTCCAATAATGGACCAACTATATTGGTTCTAAAATTTCTTGAATTTCTGGAGGATCTGGAAGTTCTTGAATTTTGAGGTGCACACGTTGCAGGGTTCGATCTCGCATGAGAATACTAAGAGGTTAGGCATCTCGAGCACACACGTCCCCCGTATGGTATTCAACTCACTTCTGGATCACTGTGTAATAAATTATTTTTTGCTTTAAATACTGCATTGATTCATTATAAGTGGAATACATCAAATGTTAATGAAATTGAAACTTGAATCCTTGACTCAAACAACTTGTTGAATCCACACATGTCAAAAGTTCATGAAATTGACACTTAATTGATACTTGGGAAAATTATGTACAAATTTACAATGTCAAGTTCGTGACGTAAGTTATTGTTATCGGCACGACAGTCTGAAATATTCTATAAGGTCGCTAACTTGTATTATCACTGCTCCTAGCTGACTGGCTTCATCATTTTTATGGTTGGAACACAACTCTGAACATAATATTTACAATTTGTGCAAGTTCAGGACATGTTAGCATGTTTGTTATAAATTAAAGAAATTTAATGGAGACTGCTGTACACTGCCTGTAAATAATTATTGAAATTACGTGCACTCGAAGTCTGTTCAACACTGTCTATTAATAATTATTAAAGTTTGACTTCACTTGACGAATGTTTAACACTGTGTGTGAATAATTATTATGGAGTAGAAACTATAAGTTTAAATGTGGCACTTGGAAATATTCTATGTTCTCACAGTCTGTTAAGACAACACAAGTTCAATATGAAACTTGGAAAAATTACAACACTTGGAAAAATTCTATATTCCTTTGGAACACCACAGCTTGTAAAAAAATAAAAAAAAAAGTCCTAATATGACACTTGAAGAGCAATGGTATGTTCCACTGGAACTGAGCACTAGAGAGACAGAGTGTCATCTCACTGAAATACAGAGTCCCAGCTGGACATAGCATTGGTCTGCCACAGTTGTAGAGCTCGACCTGTCACCCGTATCACAGAAACAGTGGAGTATTACTGTCTGTAGCCTAGATTGCCACGCTTTTATACCTGGAGCTGATGAAGCATCTTGAAACGTGGATATTATCCACCTCTATAACTCCTAAAGTACTGCTCAAGAATTTGATGGTTTGCAGCTGTTATTATAACCTCAATGTTGGCAGTGCAAAAATAATTGTATCTTAACTCCAAATAGACATTTTACAGATGGATCGGAAGATTACCATGTACAGTCATGCTCGCTGAGGGAGGCTGACCCAAGGCGGCCACGTCACTGCTGTGTACGTCAGCTGAGTTTGGTGGGCTTGGCAATCCTTCACCTTGTGCAAGGTTTAATTCTCATACTTTGAACTTGCTGTGTTCCCGGTACGGTATGGTTCAGGGGCTGGTGTTTGTGTTTGTCCCAAAACAGTCCTCTTCATATTCACCCAACTGCATAGGGTTAGCATCAGGAAAGGCATCCGGTCATAGAACTGGTCCACGTGTGCACCAGGCCAGCACTCTACTGCCTGAGCTACTGAGCCTGGCAATGCATTTCAAGACGCATTATGAAAATGAAAATTAATTGTTTTACACTGTTCTTGCATTGACTCTGCATCTGTATCTATTTCTTCCTCTATGTCTTCTTCATTTTCTTCAGGCTAAAGTCCTAGATCTTTCTGTTTTCTAAACCAGAATTCCTCCATTCTTCTTCAGAATGTTTTGTTAGTAATTTTAACACCTTATTCAAAAAGAAGAAAAGGCTTCAACAGTGAAACATCGCGGAAGTAAGAGGAAACACACAAACTGCCAATGCTGCGAAGTCACAGCAAGCTGATTGGGTGATGGGGATTAGGCAGACTTTGACACAACAAATGTCATGGATTTGGTGGATATTAAAACTCAGCCTCTTATTTGACTATGTACTTTAATGGGATATATTTGGTTTTGATCCACAATCGTCATTCCATTGAATTCCTCAGTATAAAATCTGTCAGCAATGTGTAACTCCATTTTGTCAAAAATGGATTTGGCGGCTTTTGATACTAGGTGTCCTCCCCCCCCCCCCCTCTCTCATCGTTCCCCCAATTCTGAGGATTGTAATTTTCAAGGAGGCTGTTTGTCCATTGTCTCCATCTCTTGTCGTCCTTGGCCATGTGTGCTGCACCAAAGATGTTCAACCCATCTATACTCTTGAGTGTGAACTCGTCCATGATCTCTCTTGCTGGAAACCCAACAACGATCAGTTCTATGCTGTCATTCCCACGTCACATATTGTGTCCAAAGAATTGTAAAACCCTTTGTTTACATATTGACGATAATCTGATTCTGAGGTTGAGCTGGTTTATAATGGAATCATTGCTGTGAGATGCTGTCTAAGGTATGCCGAACATTCTTTGCCATCACCACATTTCTAAAGAATTGATTTTGTTCTGGTGTTAAATACACACTTATACTTAATTTACTTATTTTTACTAAATATATAGTATAAAAAATTACAATATTAAAAATAATAAATGATTAGGATAATACTGAAACAGTAGAATAGAAAAGGTGAAGAAATTGGTACAAAGTAAAAAAATTTAATTTAAAATATATGAAAAATGTGATATTACACTGATAATTAATGTTATTTATTTATAAAATGCAGTAACTATTTAATTTGTATTAAAATACATAAATTACATGAGAATAGTATTGTTTTATAGAGGGTCTCTGCCCTACAGCAGCTGTCTCACCGCCCTGCTTTAAGCCTAAATGCTGGAAGTGTTCTCCTTCCTGAGGCCACATTCTGGCTGATGCGAGTGAGTTCTGCCACTGTAATGTTTTCTTTCACTTCCTCCAATGTGTGAGGATTTGTTCGATACACCTCTTCTTTCAGTTTACTCCACAAGTAAAAATCACACACTGTTAGATCTGGAGAACGAGGGGGAAACAGGCCAGCACTGTTCACTCTGTCTGCAAACACTTCCGAGATTGTACGAAGGAATCTTCTGCTGTATGAACAGGGGCTGACTCTTGTTGAAACGCCCCATGCAGTTTTTCTCCTTCCGTTATCTGATGGAAGAACAGCTTCAGAATGTCAACTTGGTACCTCTCTGTGTTTACTGTTGTCCTGAAAAAAATAGGCTCAGTTATTCGTCTTGCACTTACATCACACCAAACACCAATCTTCCTATCATAATGAGGGACTTCATAAACACCATTAAGATTTTCTGCACACCAATAGCGAGAGTTATGACTGTTCACACGGCCGTTAAGATGAAACCAGAACATTTACATATGAAAATATGGTGTCGCAATGATAACTGTCTCACCATGTTAACAGCTGAGATTCAGACTGGGGACTAATACTTGCCAGGTGATATAGATGTCGATTCCCAATAATGTCCAATAACGGACTAACTATGTTGGTATTAATTAGTACTTACCAGGTCGAACACGGGCAGGCTGCTTGCAAGGTCGAGAGCTATGCGCGCGCCTCCTGTACTGAACCTTACACATCGGAGAGTAAAAACGCTGCATCGACGATCTTGGTTTCTATGAGAGACCCCGTACAAGAGCAATAATAAACATCACCTAAGTTTTGGTGAAGTTTGTGCTGCCAAAAATTTAGCTTCCTAAAACTGGACCTGTGAAGCTCTTTTATAAACATGGTACTGGTGTGTGAGTAAATAACAGTCCTGTTCAATTAATGCAGCCATGACCATTTTAATTACATTTGTGTACTGAACAACTCTTCAGCATAAGCATGTCCTAATAAGTTGGAATTTTATTTGAAATATATCAATTGTTATTTTGAAAGTCAAGAGATGAAACAGCTATAACTGTAAAATTTCTCTGCTGACATGTTTATTATTAACCCAACAAAATTAATTAAATCTCAGACGTAAGCTGCTGAACAGAGTTCTGTAAATACTAATGGCACTTTGAGCTGCCATACTCCATTGAAGAGGTTGGCGATAATGATAATAAAGGTAACATTTGTAGAAATAAGTGGCTCAGCTGGTAGAGTGCTGCCTTTCAGAGTCCAACGGAGGGCAGGTTCATTTCGTCTCACTCCGATGGTATTTGATTATGTTCAAATAATGTAGTTTGTCTGGTATTGAATAAGATGCCACCAGAATCATTTTCTTTTGATGTTATTATATGATAATGCTCAGATTTACCTGCACATAAAGAACTCCTATAGGACAAAATTTCAGTACCTAGGCTGCTTTAAAAGCAACTGTTACTTAACGGTAGAATGAAAGTGAAAATCACAGCCTGTTTCTAGTTACTTGACCGCATGAGGAATGAAACATGCCTCTGCTGGTGACATGTAGTGTTTACAGTGCACTATATCTTCTGGTATGGCCTAGAAGAAATTTGTTACTTTCAATTACCTGTGTCAGTTTCATCCGTGGCTTTGACAATATGAAAGTGACTGAGGCCTGAGTGATGCTAGAAGTACCATTCCTTATGCAGCCAGTCCCTGTTATGAATGGTGTGAAAATATCACTCATAGGGTTGGTTGGTGCGTGCATTTCAGTGTGCTTGGCAGACTGATATGTGAGCAACTTCTGGCTTGGCAAGGAAAGCAATGGGAAACTACTTCATTCTTCATTTCTTTAGTATGCCTCTTCAGTGATGCCTAGGCCATCTATGATAGCTATTGGCATAGCTGTGGAGGATCAAACCAGCCTTCGGGCTGAATACCCAACATACAGGAATGAAATGAATGAAGCCCCATCTAGCGGCGAGAACAGGAATTGTGCCGGCTGCGGAAGTCTGTCGCACTCCTCTGGAGCAATGATTTATGACTGACTGACAGATGAAAAGAAATGACACTGGAGTGTGTTGCTGGAATGAAAGATGACAGGTAAAACCAGAGTAACTGGAGGAAACCTGTTGCGCCTCCTTTGTACAGCACAAATCTCATCTCTTACAGTAGAATAACTGGTAGTAGTAGTAGTAGTAGTAGTAGTAGTAGTAGTAGTAATAATAATATTAATAATAATAATACAGCCTTTGCTGCTGCTTGCATTAATTATGATTTGGTGCCTTATAAGCTGCCTACATGTCAATTTCAATGTTCAATTTCATTCAAGTACATGTCAGAACTTGGTTGGCAACTAACAACTTAGTTTTTAAATTACTTTTGGCAGGGTAACACCAAATGTGTCGGCAGATATTTTTGATATGAAGACCTGGAGTGGCAAATGGACCTGCATTTCTAATGTCTGAATATCTCTGCTGGATTTGAATCCATGATATGGGGTTCTGCTGGTGTAGCATGAACAGCGATAGATCAAGCAAGTATGCAGATTATAGGAGCTTAGATAATAGAAATTATGAAATCTGGTGTTACAAATATGATGTAAAAGACCACATTGCAAATACCTACCTTAAGAAGAAGACGAAGAAGACTACCGAGCTCGATAGCTGCAGTCGCTTAAGTGCGGCCAGTATCCAGTAATCGGGAGATCGTGTGTTCGAACCCACTGTTGGCAGCCCTGAAGATGGTTTTCCGTGGTTTCCTATTTTCATACCAGGAAAATGCTGGGGCTGTATCTTAATTAAGGTCATGGCCGCTTCCTTCCCATTCCTAGGCCTTTCCTATGCCATCGTTGCCATAAGACGTATCAGTGTCGGTGCGATGTAAAGCAAATAGCGAAGAAGACAAAGAAGAAGATGAAGACACTTGGTAGGAAACTTAATACTTTTCCAATTAGTTTTGAAGGGAAATGCAATCATAAAAAATAATAGGGGATGTTGAGACAAAATATAGAAAACAGATTAGAACAGTGTTGCGCCTGAAGAGCCCAACCACTGCTAGCCCTTGCTCCAGCTGTCTGCCACGGTTGCAATGTTTGATACAAATGTGTTCAAGACACCAATGTATACTGACAGGTGTGGCAGGCTGGGGTGTGTTTGTGATGAAATTGGGCTGATGAAGCAATATCCACAACCTTCATAATCAGGCATAATGTGATAAGGATGTTTTGTATTTATAATAAAAAGCTTGGACCTGAGACTTAATGTGTGTGTGTATGTTCATTTATCTTTCTACTCTACTATGTATTCTGTGTTTGGAACAAAGGATAATGATTCACGCAGGTTTCAGGCTGTCAAACCTGCATATTGCCAGGATTTGGTCAATTTCATAACAGAAAAAAAATGCTTGCATAGATGTAACTAAACCTGAATGATTTAATTATTTAATTTATTTTCCGGGTTGAACCGTGTTGTACTTGTACGCATATCACACGGTTCAACCCGGAAAATAAATTAAATAATTCTTCACACCGTGGAAGCTTCACTTCTAAACCTGAATGAATTGTAGTAGCTTGGCTCTGCAGTCAAGAGTATTGCAGTTGACGAAGATGTTCATAGAAACAGTGCTCATCTTGGGATTGTGGAAATATGTCCTTGACCCGAAAGTTGTAGGTACTGCTGATCTCTCAGTTCATTCTGGAAGTAATGATGAACTTTCTCAGCTAAAAAAGACAAAGGTCTGGTAAATGGATAGAAATTGTCTTGAGCCCTTAGAATTCTTCCACCCTCTTTAAAAGCAGACAGTCTCTACTTTCGTGTGAACTGACTGGTATTATTTATCTCCTCCTCACGCCCTAACCTCCAGCCAGACCTGCGCTCAATGTTTACGGTAGGAGTACGACTGGAGGAGTATTTGGGAAGGTCTGGTTTTGAGTGTATGTATAATGTTAGAGGAGTGAGTGCTTAGCACTAGTTAGGGTGTCATCAGGCCAGTCTCTGGAGCCACAAGTCACTATGTGATTGTCTAGTAACACAGTCACTACTGGCTGTGGTTTGAGCCTCGTCTGTGCATATGCAGAGTCTCGTTACTTTGTTTGGGATTGCATGTTAAGTTGGAGGTTGTGTGGCAAAGCAGATGGTTCCAACAATCACGTAAAGCTACAGGCTTGCTCAGTCAGTTTTAGATGGTAGTTCTCAAAGAGCGTGCCACAATAATCTAGGAAAAATATCAGCTCACAAAAACAGACATTACTAGAGGACCCGTGCTGCTCCGTAACGTTCATTATAAATAGGTCAGATAACTCGTCTTCATATGCCTGTTGTAGTCATATTGTTTTGTCTGCCCTTTCCAATGGTTTTATGAATATTTTATAAGTGCATTATGGTGTGACGCAGTTTGTAGTCGGAATTCATTCATTCTGACGTCATCATGCCATCTCTTTGGTCAAAACCTATCGATATATTTGCTTTTGTATTGTGAAGTTCTTGATTTCAATCTTGGTATTGTGTTGCGGAGGGCAATATTATTTTTAATTGCGGTTCTTCTGTATAGAACGGTTGTCTTGTGAGCTCGTAGGTTAGTCTGGAAGGAGCACTTTTTGCCAGGCACAGATCTTTTTTAAGATACATTGGTCTTCACTCTTTCTAGTGTAGATAGACATTATCTGGGAACACCTATCGATGGATAAATTAAGGTTATGTCATGATGGGGTCTGTTCGTACGCAGATGTTTTTCTCTCAGCAGTATGTAAGTTATTAGCAATGCTCTACCATCTGTTGAATATATTTGGAAGCTGGAAAAGGTAGAGAATCAAAGAGTATCTAGCAGGGAACAGTATTCTTCTGTGATCAGAGGAAGTGTGTACTCTTTGGTTTGATATCAAACATGGCTGCATGCAATGTCATTATTAAGGATGGAAATCACATATATGAGAATATTAATGAAAGTGTCACCATGCGAATGTGAAGGCTAAAATTCTATGGGCATCTAGACAGAATGGATGAGAAACGGCTAACTAAGAAAATATTCAAGTAGATTACTGGACTGAAAACTTCGACGAAGTGGGTGGAAGAGGTAAAAATAGATGCAATAGAAAGTGGACTTACAATTGATATGGTTCACAACAGAAAAGAATTTAGAAGCTGAGTGGACAGCATGAAAACATTCCAGGAGAAACCACCAAAATGTAGACCCAAACTGGTCATATCCAAGAAAGAAAGAAAGAAAGATCAGAAGTGAAAGGATGAAGAGGTTCTGGGAGAAGAAGAAGAAGAGAAAGCCTTAAGTTCAGTGCGGTCCATAGGCGGCCGAATTTGGAAACAAGCAGAAGAATGAAAGTGTCTGTCGCTTAGCAACCTGCTAAGTACAGATTGTATTGCGGGTTAGAGTAAGCTTTCGCCTGCAGTTTTTGGAGTGATCACTTACTGGTTTGATTTTATGATTACTTGAAGTTGGCTGAACTATCAATGTCTCATGATTTACCGGCAGGTAATTCTGGAGAGAATAAACAAGTAGAATTGATGGACGCATTTGCCGAAGCTGTTTTTAGTAACCTCTTTTAACTCGATGAGTGCCGGACCACCACTGCTACGCCTGTCGATAGACGGGGCACGAGAATTTTAATTTTTCTGAGTTTCCCGGTTCACTTTCAAGTGCCAATTTGATCTCTGACATGTTCTGCCATCTGTTGGGCATTATGTAGAACTAATTGATCAGAGTTTATAGCTTCAGAAAGTAACTTACAGAGCTTTTTGTAGACGTCTGTGGAGTTCAACTGTGATGTAAACAAACATGGTGGAACAACAATCTAGTTGCTCTTGCAGCGATGTTATATCGGATCACAGAATCTTTCAGTTATTAACCACAGTGGAAAGTGATGATGGAGATGATCATTTTTATGAACTTTTAAGTGATTATTTCACCAGAGTTTCAAGTAACTGTGACCGGCTCTGAGGGCCAAGTAATGTTTGATGACAACCCGAAAATTATTGATTTTTAGAAACTTCTGTGCCAGTGGAGTTGGTGCAGATAGTTGAACAAATCGCCATCACAACATTCTAATAGAAAACATTTAACTATCGCCACATTCCAGGTTGGGAAAGTATTTTAAAATATCAACTTGTATACTTCTAAGGAGTTACATGTATTAGTTGCCTACAGATTTTACGAAATAATATTATTTTGGGCTCTTTACGTTATATAAATATAATGCACGGATGGGCACATAAGTGTAATTTTGTTTTCTCTCAAAATAATATTGAACATAAGTGTAGGATTTTCCATTTGCATTTAGATTTATAAACAACCAACATTTATAAACTTTTTAAGCTAATAAGTTAAAAATTGAGGCTTCTACAAAATTGTGTACATACTAATGAAAAAACTCAGTGCTGAGGTACCAAACAGTCAACTGGTAACTCAGCACGTAAAAGGTTAATATATAGATGTATTAACATTAGAGAACGGTAAAGCTAGAAACGGAAAAATTAAGAATGTTTCATCAGTACTTTCGTACTTAAGATCAGCTCTGGTTTCACATCTGTTATGTCCAGCAGTCAAGCCTCATTCACAACATTGGCAAATTGTAGTGCGGTGTTCTTAGTGTACCGTTATTAATTATTTAAAAGTCCGCCTTGTCAGTACAATTAAAATCTAGTATACTTGCTAATATATCAAATACATATACATATTACAAGGCAGACCTTCAAATAATTATTAACAGTAATTTAGGTCAATATGGACCATTGGTGGCCATTATGGTCAAGCTTATAGTGTTCTTAGTGTTGTAACAGACTGGAAGAGTTGACACGTAGTCAAAACTGAAGAGGAATGGTTTACATTATCGTTGCAAGTTAGTTGGAAATTTGGGATCGTTTACTCTTGCACAGTTGTTCAATACAGGGAAGAATCGCCAACAAACACACTCTCAATTCTTATCATATAGAAAAAATCTCTTCTGTCCCTATCAGTGCCGAAAATCTCTGTTTGCACAGTATTAGAATCAATAATGGTGGGGGTGAGAAGTTTGTTTCATGACATAAGAACACTACTCTAGAGCGATAGACTAATGCCATGTTAACTGTTTGGCTGTCTCTGTCTTTCTCTCCACTGGCTTCTTTTCTTACAGTTCCTCATTTTACACACTCTAGGAGCACCTTTATAACAGGACCATCTTCGGAAGCATAAAGCACAGAAACGACAGCAATGATTTTGTTGGGTGGGAGTTGGATTGCAGTTTTTCTTGTCAGTCCTTTTTCTCATTAGTGTCATGTGTTTGCCAGATTTATTGCTTTTTGTCAGGCAGCATTCTTATGTCGTGAAATGAAGAATACAGGGCCCTGTTATAAACCCAGACCATCAAGCAGAATTTTTACTTTCTAAAACCTAAGCAGCAGTACGGGAGGCACGCCCATAATTCTTGACCTTGCAGGGAGCGTGCACATGTTTGACCTAGCATCAATAGCCAGTCTGAATCTCAGCTGTTAGCTATCATTGCAACACCATATTTTCATATGTAAAAGTTATTTTAAGTACGAGTTGGCTCGACGTGTACAGCATGCACTTGCTCAGCACAGATTCATGTAATTATAATTAAATTTGAAACCACTGGCTCAGTGCTCAATAAAAATATGTGCGCACATGAACAGTTTTAATAGAGGGAAAGGTAGATGCCATTGGTGTGAATCTTGCACGGGCGGCCAGTATCCAGTAATCAGGGGATAGTGGGTTTGAGCCCCACTGTCGGCAGCCCTGAAGATGGTTTTCCATGGTTTCCCATTTTCACACCAGGCAAATGCCGGGGCTGTACCTTAATTAAGGCCACGGCCACTTCCTTCCAATTCCTAGGTCTTTCCTAACCCACCGTCGCCGTAAGACATATCTGTTAAATTAAAAATAGGAGAGGATTTCCACCAATCAATACTTATTTATTGTATATATTAAACTACAGGACCGGTTTCGACCTCATATTCAAGGTCATCTTCAGCTGAACTATACATACATATTTATATAATGAAGCTTTGATTAAGATTGTGGTGTTGAAGGAATGCCATATGATGATGATGTACATTTAGTTACATACAAATGGGGCACGTCTTAGCGTGAACTGGTGTATATGTCATTCAGTACAATATTGCAACTGTATGTCTAAAATGTTGAAGGTCTTAAAACTAGTGTATAAAACATGTCTTTTCCTAAACTAACTTATATATATGTACAAGATAAAAACAATATATAAAAACACTTCATGCATATGAACATTCGTTCTTGCTTGGTGGTCAATACATCGACTAACTTCTGTATTTAAGTCTTATTCACAGTTGTACACTTCAGCTGCTATTCTTGGAGTTCGTAAAATTGCATGGATAAAAGTTTTGTCTTCCTGTGCATATGTGAGATAAAACACTTTCAATTTTAAAAAAGTGCCAAATGTATGGATGAAATTCAAGTAAAATATGTTCAGCTCTGCTGTGTGTGTTGCCCTTTTATTAGAACCAATTCATGTTGTCTTTTTTTAAAAATTGAAAGTGTTTTATCTCACATACGCACAGGAAGACAAAACTTTTATCCATGCAGTTTTACAAACTCCAAGAATAGCAGCTGAAGTGTACAACTGTGAATAAGACTTAAATACAGAAGTTAGTTGATGTATTGACTACCAAGCAAGAACGAATGTTCATATGCATGAAGTGTTTTTATATATTGTTTTTATCTTGTACATATATATATATATAAGTTAGTTTAGGAAAAGACGTGTTTTATACACTAGTTTTAAGACCTTCAACATTTTATATATAATTTAATAGCACACAATTTGTGTATATAAAGCGATTACATGTCATTTAAACATAAGTCAATTATAGGCCTATTTCTCTTAGAGCATTCCACGACATGGTAACGAGAACAAGTCAAATTACACAGTTTACACACACAACTCTCGTCCGGTTCATGAAAGATCCTGGTTTTGCAGAGTTTGTAGTGGTATCCATGAATTGCCATAGAATTGATAAAATGTCGGAGGTCCTGGTTTGTATTGGTCCATGTTCTGTTCGTCATTGCTTCAGTCGTATAGAATTCGGGACAAATATCATTCCTTTTGGCCACTCTTTCGTCCAGGAGTTTCTTCCATTGGTCTGTATAAGGTAGAGCAAGCTTGAATCTCAAATCTTCGATTAGGAAAGGCTCCTTTGCGAGTTCATAAACCAGTCTTGATCTAGTGAATCTAGACACACACAGGGTTGTCTTTAAGAATCGGGCTTTGACTTTTTCTAGAATGTGTAGGTCATTCTTTGTTAGCTTATCCCAAATGATTTCCAGTCCATATGTTAAAATAGGGATTATTTTTGCGTCAAACAGGGTAATGGCCATCTTGAGAGATAGTCTGTTTAGATTCTTGATGTCAAATATCGCTTTCATAGCTGCCGCAGCACGTAGTCTAATATGAAGTCTAAAGGAGTTTGCTGTCGTCTGCATCGTCAAGCCCAGATATTTAAAACTGTTCACGTCGTTTAATGTTTCTGCTTTGTACGTCACTTTGTCACTTGAGGATGTTCGTCCACCCTTCCTGAAAATCATGTAGACAGTCTTTTCGATGTTTACCTGCAATTCATTTATATCTGCCCACTTCTCCAGTGCATCCAGTGCTTTTTGTAGCTCTTTAACATCGTGTGATCCTAGAACCATATCATCGGCATATAAATACGTGGTTACTTCGTTTGTCACCTCTTTTATCGCTTGGACCACATCATAGGTAGCTACATTAAACAATAGAGGACTGAGAGGGTCACCCTGTAGAACGCCATTTGTCTGCGTGATCTCCCTCGATGAGGTTATATTGTCTGAGATGATGACAGTGTTATTTATCAACATGTTATGGATCAAAAGAGTGAGCGCCTTGTCCTCTACAAGAGAATCTAGTTTCGACGATATGATGTTTCTATTAAGATTATCGAAGGCCTTGGAGAAACATTTTAGACATACAGTTGCAATATTGTACAGAATGACATACACGCCAGTTCACGCTAAGACGTGCCCCATTTGTATGTAACTAAATGTACATCATCATCATATGGCATTCCTTCAATACCACAATCTTAATCAAAGCTTCATTATATAAATATGTATGTATGGTTCAGCTGAAGATAACCTTGAATATGAGGTCGAAACCGGTCCTGTAGTTTAATATATACAATAAATAAGTATTGATTGGTGGAAATCCTCTCCTATTTTTAATTGTGCAATTGTCAATACGGAAATGAAGATTATAGATTACGAGACATATCTGTGTCGGTGCGACGTAAAGCAAATAGCAAAAAAAGAAAAAAAATCTTGCATGGTCACCAAATAAATCACTCACAAAATTAGCACAATAAGTAGGGGTTTTGGTTTCTTCTGCACACAGAGCTACAGCACATCAAACCATACAGGTTTACGTGGGCTGACTATTTAAAACCTACTGATCCAGCCACAAGAGTGAGATATCGTGAGTGGTATCTTGCATCATTGAACGATCGTTTATTCGACCCACAGCTTTTGTTCTTTTCGGATGAGGCCTGGTTTCATCTTAATGCGCATGTCAACAGTCATAACTGTCGCTATTGGCTTGGAGAAAATCCCAATGATGTTTATGAAGTCCCTCATTATGAAGGATGAAACTTCCAGCATCTTTTGTAAGATAAAATTTCATATAATATTGTATAGAGGCTTAAAGCAGGGCGGCGGCTGAGGTAGCTGTCGTAGCGCAGAGTACAAACACTGCACGTTCAGTCTGGGTTTGTAAGAAAGACCCTTTATTCTTTCCACTAGGGTCACTCATCCATCGGGATTGCTCCCTATTCTACACCAGGTTGGCTATGCTGCATTTCCCACAAGAGTATTGCAAAGCAAAATGTTTGAGAACTCCTGGTCTGAGGATTGATGACCCTAACAATGATATATCTTTCTGGATCGTGTTTCAGTGGAAGTACTTGCTAACCCCAGCACAATCTCTGTGTGAAATGGACCTGAAAGTGGAACCAGTCTGGCTTGAAGAAACAGAAAATACTTTACTTGTAAGTAGCATTCTGGATAACTTTAGAATTTAACCCTTAAACATTTGAATGCATTTGGCTGGTAACTCTCTCATACCTGATATTTTACATTGCTTCCTGACCTGAGCAGTAAATTGTCACTCCTGATATTAAACCAAATTGTTCTAGAACAAATTATGCAACTAAACTCATTTGAACAAATGTATGTTTATTTATTTATTTATTTATTTATTTATTTATTTATTTATTTATTTATTTATTTATTTATTTATTTATTTATTTATTTATTTATTTATTTATTTATTTATTTATTTTATGGGGACAGTACATTAAAGAGCTGGCACAGTTACAATATTAAAGAAAAATTGAATTATTTACAATACAAAGCTGATAAAAGTCTATAATAATTTAAATCTAAAATACAACATTTTTCAAGGATACAGTTGTTGTTTAAACATTTATATAAACAGAACCATATCGCTCAAAATGAAACGTGATAAAAAGTGCATCTTAACAGACTAAATCCAAGAGCATAAATTTTGTCCACTAATGTTTCTTAATATTTCCTTTGAATTTATTGAAATTCTGACAAGCTTTCATCATGTCTGGAATGGAATTAAATGCTATTATAGCCCTAACACCATTAGTTCCTCTATTCATTCCAGGGACATGTAAGTTTCCAGATTGTGTGTTGTGTGATCATGAATAGACAAATTCCTGATGAATTGTGAGTTTTACTTTTTCCCAAGTTTAATTTTGAAGGTGAGTGTTACAATACCGGGAGATACAACTAACTGGGGGAATGCCTATTGATGAGTATATTATATGTCTGGACATTAAGAATGGGAAACTATAAAGGACTCTGAGCCCTTTATTTTGAAGAATTTGAAGTTCTTCTATTTGAACTTGAGTGCAGCATCTCCATACAACATTAGTGTATTGTAGATGGCTATGAATTAAAGCATAGTAAACACACTTTTAAGTTAGAATAAGGAATTATTCCACATAGTCTGTTCAATACACCTATAGTTGGTACTGTTTTACTCTTAATAAATGGCAGATGATGGTCCCAGTCTAGTGAGGATGTTATAAAAACACCTACATATTTAATACAATCAACTTGTTTAACGTAATCACCATTAAGAGTCAGCGTGTTACTCGGCCCTATAAACATATCTCCAGCTCTTCGGAAAAGTATAAAAACAGTTTGTTGGAGTCGATTGTAAGATAATTACTTAAACCATTCAGTTAATGCAGAGAAGTCATTCTTCATTTTATTTATGACAATATGTTGATTTTCTCCTGAGTAAAAAGACCACTATCATCAGCGAACAGAAGCAGATTCCCTTCGAGATCAAGATTTTTAAAAATCATTAAAGAATAATAAATAATACAGGGCCCAGTACAGAACTGAAGGTACACCATACTTGACTGATAAAGGGGAACTTATAGTACTTTTGATATCAACAAACTGCTTTGTATTATTTAAATAACTTTCAAACTACTTCAGTGCAATTCCTCTCACTCCATTCATTTCCAACTTTACAATATGTTAACAAATTATGACTAATTGTATCAAATGCTGTACAAGTCAATAAAAAAATCTCCAGCACAAAGACCAGAGTCCAGAGTTTGTTGTAATGCCTGCACTACATCAACTATGGCTGTAGTTATGCTAGACTTTTCCAGAAACCCATACTGTCTATTGGAAAAAAAAATTCTAGGAATTTCAGAAGTCTTGTTTTTACTGCCATTTCTAGTACTTTTTCCAATCCTAAGAGAATGGAAATTGGCCTGTAGTTGCCAGGTTCATATTTACTGCCACCTTTGTATATAGGGACTACTCTGGCTATTTTAAGGCTATCAGGCACTTAACCATTAGCTAGTGATAAGTTCCATTATGGGCATAACTAAAACTTCTTTGCATTTCTTTAGAAAGTAACTGCTACAAATATTACCATTATTAGAACGGGTCTATGAAACGTGGAACTTAACATCAACTGCTTTAAAAAATAAAGAATTACCGGTACTTATATTTTTAATACAGGCTGTAACTTTAAAAGAATAAGGAATATTTTTGTTTAGCTCTTCTGCAGTGAAGGGATAATTGAACTGCAATTTTTCTTGAAAATAAATGTACATTGATTGCGATTTAATCTGGCTTAAAAGAGAACACTTTTGCTACACCAAGTTAACACCCTGAAACACAGTTCACATTCTAACAATAGTTCAACACAGTGTGGTAGATCTTAAAACACTCATATACTTGTAGTGCCACCTTACACTTATCACATTCATAGTGGGATTCACCCTGTTCTTTCCCGTGGGATTTTTTCCGTTGCAGTTAAAGCAGACCTCGCAAGAAAAGGCACAGTGAGAAGATGAAGAGATTTTGGGAGAAGGAAAAGGCAACGACATCAGCTAAATAAGTTTAATTACGCTCATTAGTCAGGCATAAGGAAATAATAATAATAATAATAATAATAATAATAATAATAATAATAATAATAATAATAATAATAATAATAATAATAATAATAATTGTCACCGGTTGGTGGGACGGAGAACTGAAACTACAGTGTGTTTGGAAATGTAAATTTTAATTTTTTTATTTGTCTGAAGGATTTAATTTTTTTTTTTGCAACTCTGGACTCTACTGGAATTTCATGTAACTGCAAGAAATATTGAACTGTATGAACATTTCAACATGCAAAAGTGTTTTGAAGTGATTTTTTTAATGTAGTTTTTATGTAATCTGATGTAAAATTTGTAAGGTGATTTATTTTGGAGCATCCTGTACCTGTACCACACGTGTGGTTTCCTATGATGAAATTTTGGTGTTGTAATCGTAATCTTCCAGAACTTGTGCAATTGCTAACGATGTTAAAATTACCATATATGGACATGAGAGTTCCTATTGGCAAAAAGGTCCAGGAATCTAGGGTAAGTTTGATCTTATTGGTTAATTGTAATCGGGCCATTTCTGGCCTTGTGGCCGGCTTCGAAAAATTATGCGTGAGCTCGGCGTCAATTTCCATCCGACCGCCCAAGCGAGCGTTCGCGCTTGAGGGCTACTACTCTCGGGAGCTCCATCTTTCCGCGGTATGTGTTATTTCAGTGTTTTTGCAATGTTATTCTCAATGTTTTCTGGTTTCGTTTCATTTGGTTTAATTCCTTTTGTGTTTCATTATTTCTTCGCTTAATGTCATCTTAAAAGTTTAATTTGATGAGTCCGAGTTTACCCTAGGTTCCAATTGCCGTACTTTCAATTCTTTCATCCATTAAATACTTTAGCTTTAAACTATACTGTACCGTGAATTATCACTGGCGAAACCTACAGAAGGTGCGGCCTCCATAGGGTCTGGACTTCCCGAGAATATAGCACAACCCAGAGGGCAAGAACACAGATAGCCGAGGAAATCTGGTTAACAAAGTTTATTAAACAAATAGGTAAACACCAAGAAAAGGTAAAAAGAATTAAAGTATTTAAACAACATCACTCAGGTTCCTCCGACACGTGCTCAATGGTAATTTACAGGGATCCAGCCCCTGTTCACAGTTCATCACCCAAAAACAGTGTAAAAGGCAATTCTGGATAAAACTTATTGATAAACCGCCACCTCAGGTGGCTCAAGGAGGAGCGCAATTTTCCCTTAACATGACATACCACGATACCATATACATATATATACTTTCAACCACTAAGGGCACAAGCGCCCAATAAATTAAGTTGCAGTAAGACTGCAATAAACGGTCCCAAGAGGTTCACACATACTTTACAATTTAGAGGTAACTGTGCTTTTATAACAACTTGAAACAACTCTAGCGCCTATTCAGTGGTTTACAATCAAATAATGTCCTCCCATCGTCTGTGATGAAGAGCGAGTTTTAAGTGCTTACCTCCCATACCCCCTAGCGGTCCGGGGTTCGAAGGCGGTGCGTGAGATGCTCAAGTCAGAGAGCGAGGCAAGAATGACACTTGCTCCCAGCCAGGCCGCACGGCCTGGCCAAGAGTAGCCGTGACGCGAGACCACGTGACGCGAGGCGACACGGTGTGTCTGCGTAAAGAGCTTGGCGCATCCGCAGGGGTACGGGAGGGAAGGCAGAGGGGAGGCAGCACAGGCCGGGCCGTTCCCAGGGCGGAAATACTTCCTTTACCCTGGGAGCATCTTTTAGGAATAATTTTATTATTATTATTATTATTTGCCCAAAGGGACAACAACGGGCGAAAAACACAATAATACATAAAAGTTGAAAAACACAGACACAATAAATAGTAGAAGAGGGGCGGGAAAATCAAATACATGGCTCATATACCTTTAATGTAGCATCACCTTCTTTGTTAAATCAAATTTTATGTTAAGTTACTTAAGTATGTCTTGTTTCCGTGTCGTGGAACTGTATTTTGTAAAACTTTCTTGTCATTTTAAATATAGTTTAGCTAGAGGGTGTTTCTTGTAAGTCTTTTCTCCCCCATAACGTCATACGTTCCCATGGACCTCATAGATAGGGCTTCCCAGCACGTTCCACTATCCTGTCTCAGTTGTCATTTTTAGGCCTGTAAGTGTTCCCTGTATTTGGTTTATATGAATTCTCCGCCACGGCGTCATTTTCCTATCTCATTATCATTATTATTTCTATATTATTATTATTATTATTATTATTATTATTATTATTTATGTGCAACTGTAGTTGTCCCGAAACTAGCGGTTACAATAATAAGGACAGGTGCGAATAAGGCTTTGCCAAATAAGCACCCGTGGATCAACTGAGGTGTCAGGAAAAATTGTCAACGGCTTCAACGGCAGAAGAGGACATCCCTATGGCAGAGAGGGCGGAAGAACCGACCCAAATCCACTTTGCGTCTGACTTGCAGCAAGCGGCAAAGGGGTCAGCGTCTGTCTCCAATGGAGCGGCTGAACATCACATCATCTGGCTGTAGGTTATAAAAAGCAAAAATCAACTATGAAGAGTTCTAAAACTGTGCCTTGGAAAATGCCGCTGCCTGGGGTAATCCAGGGCATCTCTGGAGCCACCGCTAGAAATGACAGCATGCGAGCCGGTGGTGGTGGGAGCGTAAGCTGCTGGCCTCCCATCGGGTCACCCGAACAAGCTACAGTAGCTCAAGACGATCATGGCGGAACACTAGAACCTGATTATCATACCGCACCTGGTGCGAGTGCTTTTGTGCTAAGTACGACCACTCGTATCAGTAAGCCCAAAAAACGCATTAAATGGAACAATGATATGAATGAATTTATCGTGCGGGCATATCTTCAAATAACTTGTCTTGAAACTGAAATTGCATGATATAGGCAACAACTACACACAGCCTTTACAAATCAGTACCCAACAATGAAAGTTACTGAACAGCGCATTGCAGATCAACGAAGATCAATCATCAAGAACAATTTGATCCCGGGTCCTGTTCTTAGTAAAATCAGACAAGAAGTAACACAAGAACTCTTTCCACATCTTGAAAGTACCGAGTCTGACTCAACGGTTAACAGAACACCTGATACTGATATAACAGTACATACAAGTACTCCCGAAGTGATACTTTCAGATAACTCTGACCTCCATGACAAGACACATGTTGAATTCTACAAGGCCCTTCTAGAATATTCTGGTACCAATCCTACACAACGACCCATACTGCCAAGGCAGCAATCATCCAAAAAGTTTGGAAAAATCATTGAAGATCTTAATTCGAAAGTCTTGCCAGAATATCTGAAAGAGCATCAGACGTTCCCTGAAGTACATACTGCTATATACTGTGCAGCACTAGCCGCAGTACGACTGAACAATGGAAAGCCATTTTTGCCTAACAATAACTCGGTCAAGAAAAAATTGAGAGATCCACCTTGGGCAAAACGCCTGAAAGAACGCATCATCCAAATCCAGGACGTCAGTCGCCTGCAACAATACAAGAATGGAGTAAGAGGGAAACGCTTAAATAACAAGATAACAAAAATAACAAAATTATTCGAATTCTGAAAATCAGTTCAAGGCAGAGCCTGGAGGAACCTGGAAGCACAGTACTACAAGAAACCCTCGAAATCATGAAGCAAAAGTTGGCCGCATTATCCAAGCGCCTCAAAAGATACCAAAACACCACTGAGAGAAAATCACAGAACGCAATGTTCGAAAGAAATGAGAAACAGTTCTACAACAATCTGAACGAGAGAACACAAGATGCAGCACAAGATGGAAATACGCCCAGCGAAGGAAAAATTCACAGCTATTGGTCGGGAGTATGGTCGAACCCAATAGAGCACAATGCGGAAGCCCATTGGATCAGTGAACTGAAAGATAGAACTAATGAAGTGAAGCATATGGCAACCAAGGCTGTTGAGATCGGAGAAATACAACAGAGCATCAAGAAACTGCAGAACTGGAAGGCCCCAGGCATTGACCGTATACACAATTATTGCTACAAGAAATTTACATGTACTCATTTCCTTCTGACTCAACATTTCCAGAAATTTTTAGACAACCCGGCAACATTCCCAGCTTTCCTGTGCACTGGCATCACATATCTGAAACCAAAGGATGAAAATCTGCAAAATCCAGCGAAGTATCGGCCTATAACATGTCTATCTACTCTATATAAGATATTTACATCTATAATAGCCAACAGAATTCTGAAACACTGCGAGGAAAACCACATCATTGCCGAGGAGCAAAAGGGTTGCAAGAAGAATACCAAGGGGTGCAAGGAGCAACTGATTATCGACACTGTGGTCCTGGAACAAGCCCACCATAAATCCTGGAACCTATACATGTGCTTCATTGACTACCAAAAGGCCTTTGATTCAGTACCACACACTTGGCTCATGCATGTTCTGGAACTATATAAAGTTCACCCCTCAATCATTCACTTCCTGAAGACGGTAATGGCAGACTGGAACACCTCACTTCACGTTTCTCTAAGAAACTGCAGTGTTGCAACAAGACCCATACCAATACGATGAGGGATCTTCCAAGGGGACTCACTGAGTCCATTATGGTTCTGCATGGCATTAAATCCTTTATCCTACCTACTGAACACAAGTGGGTATGGATTTAGCATTAAGAATAAGCGAGAAGAGCTATTAAAAATCAGCCACCTACTCTATATGGATGACATTAAGCTGTATGCCTCTACCAAACCCCATCTCCAACATCTCTTCTCAATTACCAAGACGTTTTCTTCAGATATAGGCATGCGGTTTGGATTGGACAAATGCAGGACCCAAACTGTCATCAGAGGATCCTACTCAGCACAAGGGACACCTTCGAGTTTAAGGGACGAATCCATACAACAGCTGGAGGAAGAAGAAATGTACAAATACCTCGGTTTTCATCAGAGCACTCATATGAAACATGCCGACATCAAGAGAAATGTCACGCAGCAATATATAACACGTCTCAACAAGGTACTATCATCAAAACTGACAGCTAAACATCTTACCAAAGCAGTCAATACGTACGCCGTACCACTGCTCACATACTCCTTTGGTATCATAAAATGGACCCAAACAGAACTTCAGCAGTTACAAACGAAAACAGCAGTTTCACTCACCCGGTACCATATGCACCATCCTAAATCTGCAACCGAACGTCTTACACTCCCGAGATCAGAATTTGGTAGGGGCTTCTTATCCATTGTCAATTTACATAGCAATCTGATATCAAGTCTAAGAGAATATTTCCACTCGAGAGCTGATACATCGTGTCTTCATCATGCTGTTTGCAGAGCTGATATAAACTATACACCTCTCAATCTGTCGTCGCCAGAAATGCCTGTTTCTACCCCACCTACAAAAGAGATGAATATGGCCATGTGGAAGCAAAAACCTCTTCACGGGAAATACCCCCATAAACTGGATCAGCCTCATATCGACAAACCTGCGTCGCACGCTTGGCTGACCTACTCCGGTCTTTTCCCAGAAACAGAAGGATTTGTTCTGGCCATCCAAGATGAAGTAATTGCTACACGGAACTACCGTAGATTTATCATGAAGGATCCAACAGTTGTCTCAAACAACTGCCGCCGCTGTTCCAGAACTACAGAGAACATACAGCACATCATCTCTGGTTGCCCACACTTGGCCAACACCGATTATAAGCACCGACATGATCAGGTAGCAAAAATCATTCAGCTGAAACTTTCTGTAAAATGTGGATTTCTTCAGTCATCAACTGCATATTGGAAATATACACCTCCACCCATTCTCGAAAACTCTTCATATAAACTACTATGGGACCGAGAAGTCATAACCGATGTCACGCTCAGCAACAATAGGCCAGATATTATCCTAATCGATAAATCAAAAAGATCCGCATCCCTTATAGAAATTGCTTGTCCAAATACCTCCAGTCTGCAAACAACAATAGCCACAAAGATATCAAAATACACAGAACTGGCAATAGAAATACAACGCCTGTGGAAACTAGAATCAGTCACCACAGTTCCAATAGTAATATCATGTACCGGTGTTATTCCAAAATGCTTGCACAGCTCTCTGGCCGCATTACACCTGAGTAGTATAATACAGGGATTCGGCGGCCTCCTCCTCCTCCGGCTCTCGGAAGAGGCCTCCTCCTCAGCCAGTGGCCTCCTCCTCCTCCTCAGCCAGTGGCCTCCCAGTGGCCACCTCCTCCTCCTCCTCAGCCAGTGGCCTCCCAGTGGCCTCCTCCACCTCAGCCAGAGGCCTCTTCCAGTGCTGCCAACTTAACCTAACTAGCGCGAGATAAACAAAGCCACGTGCTTTTTGACAGACAACAACGCACCGCTAACCTCAGTACTGCCATCTTGACGGGCCTAAACCTCAGTAGTGCCAACTTAACCTCACAAGCGCGAGGTAAACAAAGCCACGTGCTTTTTGACAGCCACGTGCTTTTTGACAGATTTGTAAACAAAGCCACGTGCTTTTTGACAGCTGTCATCGACAACA